>NW_025955004.1:0-292574 GCF_022376445.1 Fomitopsis serialis | reverse complement strand
TCGACCCTCGGCCACATCAGTCTAGCACTCACTCCTGCGGCCCCCGACGCGGAGGGTGCCAAGAAAGCGGCAGTGTCAGCGGGAACTCGGCGGCGATAGATCGGTGGTGTATCCCATTCAAAAACTTGGAGGCTTCGTGCTGGACAAGCCTTCTGTTTGACGAATGGTGCGTGCCAAGACTCGCTGGATGCATCCTCTGGATACGAGCGGACTTACATATACAGTACTTCCCTTCAATGACACGTCGCCCAGCCGACTTATCCGTAATATGTATGAGAGGTCTGCGACAATACTGTACTTGCGCCGTACGTACGGGATCATGACTTGAAGTAACCTCAGTGACTGGATATTGGGCCGTTACTGGACGTATACATGCCTTTATGTCTCTACCAGCTGCGACACTGAGGATGCTGAGTACTCCCTGTCCCCCAACTTGGCAACTGGGAAGTTTATGAAGTTAGGCGGAACCAACGTTTTAACCAAGTTTCATTTTTCACACCGAGCAGTGCAAGCGGACTCCGAGTCGGCCGAGTGAGCGGAATATGAAGGCGCTTATGACTGTAACGCTATCTCTTGGAGCAGCCGGTCTCCTGACTGACTCGGAGGGACTCTCCTCTTCTCCGCCACACACCCACTCTCCCAGCACCGCTCTAGGTATGGTATATCAATAGGACAAGTTTTAACGGAAGACTACACTTCAGCAAGCACAACCCGCAGCCGCTCGCACGACTGTGCACACCTCTGAAAGCTTGTCGCAAACGACCAATTATCAGACCACAGTACCATCCAATCGCCACGGCTGCTAATCGACTACCAGTACACCCAAATCTACGTATCCAGCATGTTCCGGACGGCAGCAAAGAAGATTGCGCACAACTCGACGCTGCCTGTGCTCGGAGGAAACAAGGACCTCCGTGCGTTACAGGAACTGATCACAGCTGAGAAAGCTGTGCTCAACTCGTATGTTACCTACAGCGATTCCCGACGGTCGTTAATGTAGGGAAACCGCTCACAGACTGCAGAGGCTGAGCGCTGATATTGCGAGAGCGTCGGAGGCGCTGAAGGCATGGGGAATGGGTGAAGGCGACGACTTAGGGGTGAGTCTACAACTCGTCGTGGCAGGCCGTCGTATTGACGAGCGCGAAGGACACGCTTTCCGCGTCTTGTGCACTCTATTTGCACTTCTCTGATGCGCTGCAAGTCTTCGCAAATCACCACGGTTCTGTACGTGAACAAATGAAGTCAGTGCGCACGCGAGAGGAACGCCTGGACGAGCTTCGACGCCGACGCAAGTCTCTCGCTGCTGAAGCCGAATCCGCCGAGAAGAAGCTTAGCAAGATGGGTCCGGACAGCAAGAACCTGCAGACACAAATGGATCACCTCAACAAGCTGCGAGAAGAGATCCGGATTATGGACACGGACATCATGGCAGAGGAGGCCAGTCTCAGCGATTACAAGCGGTCCACGTCGAAGGCGTGGCTGGGTTACAAGTTTGGAGGGCTCGTGGAATGCTGCGAGAAGGGCATCGTGCGTAGTGTCTCAGTGCCGATAGACGTATTCTGACGCTCTTCAAAGATCATTGCCGATCACGGTAGATTGGTTATTGCAGTACGTCCGGTGTTCATGTTTGAGCTCCTCCGCATCTCATCTCCCTCAGGAAATACCTCTTGACAGGACGGAGCCTGGACTCCCTCGAGCATACTACAACGGCTACAGTAACACAGAGAACCTCGTTACCGATGCTCGTCGTGCGCTCTCGACTGTTAGCTTCTCCCAAGAGCCTAATCTCGGCGGCCTCGTTCGTTCTGCCGATCCATACGACAACTCGGACATAGCATCTCTCCCACCAACACAATATGGATTTGCGCCCACTCCTCAAGTGGGCGACACCAGCCGGCGTACCTCTGTAGTCATGCCCGCTCCCACTGGCGACGCCAGCCTCTCCGACACAGCGTCCACCAACGGCCAGATGCCGCGCTCACCCCTCGCCGGCGGGTATGGTGCTCTCTCGCTCGCGCCCTCCAGCCCGTTCATGGCCCCCAGCAACCAGTCGCTCTCGTATGTTGACATCGCCGCTCCCATGCCGCCCCCCGCAGACACCGGGGAATTCGGGGCCCTCCCGCAGGAGCCGTACTCGCCGCGTATGAGCTCGATGCGTTCGCCTGAGGATCGCGACCGCCTCACGGGTGCGCGGGTCTCGCGCTTCTCCACCGTCCCCGCGCTCGGCGGCCCGCGCCCCCCACGCGACTCGCGGGTGTACGCGCCGTCCCACGCGAACGAACGCCCGCCATCGCTCGACGTCCAGCGGCCCCAAGACGACTTCTCGTCGAGCATCGCCCAGGCACTTGAGGACAAATTCAACCCCAAGTCGGGCGCGAATGGAGGTGAGAAGGGGGGCACCCAGGAGAGTAGGCCTACGTCGCACTCGTCGCCGCCGCCAATGTACACGTCTGTCGTGGGGCATGCAGGCGAGGACGACGTGCAGCTGGCGTACATGTCTCCGGAGGACGAGGCGGAGACGTCGCCTGAACGGCGGAGCAGGGAGGACAGGAAGGTCAAGTTTGAGCCCTCGGGTGGCTTCGCGGACGACGTGCTGAGTTACAGCCAGGTGGCGGAGCAGACGGCCCAGGGTGACGGGCGTCGGAGCTTTGAGCAGTCCGAGCGATCGTCGTCGAATGCAGGTATGCGAGTACCATCTACAATATCTACAGGCTCTGATTCGGACACTGCAGCAGTACCTCCAATAAGCAATACCCAGGCACCGGCCTCTTACGTTCCCTCTCCGCCGCCTGCACAAGTGCCGGCACCACCCGTTGATCAGCGAACCCAAGACGCCGACGCAGCGCGGGAGGTCTCGCGGGAGATCGACGCGCTCATGTCAAGCTCCGCTCTGACAAGTACCATCCCGGAGCCGAGCCAACGGACGCCCTCTCCGCTTATTCCGCCTCAGGCACCGTTTGCTCGCCGCACCGTTTCCCCTCGACCTCCGATGGACGCCGCCATTCCGCCTCCCGGCAGCCCACGCGTCAGCACGGGAGGTGGCTCGCAGTTTAGCGGATACACACGCGAACGGGATCGCTCGCTTGCATCGCCAACGAGCTCGCTCGCACAGTCGTCTGCTGAGGATCGGGAGCCCGCGTCCCCAGTGTCGTCTCGATCCCGAGTGAGCGGCGACGGGCCTCCGACAGCCGTACCCGCCATTGCTCTTCAACGTCCATCGCCCTCTCCCTCGTCATTCTCCGTAAACACCAACATGACAGCATACAGGTCGACGCCCCAGTCGGAGTACGCCTCGCCGCTCTCTTCGCCGCTCCCCACGCCGACTGCCCCAGGGTCGTTCTACTCGCTGCCCGCAGCGTCCGCATCAGGCAAGATTTCCGCGGCTGCCTTCAGGAGGCAGGCTCGTAGCCCTAGTATACCCGCAGTGCCCGGTTCCGATGCGCCAAATGTGGACACAGGCCCGCTGATGGTGAAGAAGCGACCGCTGCCCTCGTCGCCGTCAGGAAACACTGCGCCCGGTGCCGTCAGGCAGTCTATACCGCGCGTGCCCTCGGCACCCCTCTCCAGCCGTGACTCGCTCGATGCTGGGGATGGGAGTGGACGCTTCCGTTCGACGTCTGCGGCGCAGGCTTTTGGGGATCGATCGTCGCGTGGTGGTCAAGAAGTCGCGGGGAGTGACGACGATTATGATTACATCTCGGCGTATACTGGGCCGGAGGGACGTGAGTCTGGAGGGTATGAACATGGGAAGTTCGCGACCAATCTCGAAGATGGGAGAATGAGTCTGCGGTAGCGCAGAAGCATAACAAGTGTTCTTTTTAGCAGTGTATCGGCTGCTGCTCGACTGGGCCGGTGTTTCATTCGGTCCACAAATTATTTATGTCCCCATCACTGGAGCCGTTGTCGGACTCCCCAGTTGAGAGTCTGCACATGCCGAAATTGAAGATCGGCTCTCCGTGGCCACAACTTCTGCTTAGCGGCCGGGGACAGCAGCTGGCTGTGCATCATTACGCCCAGCTACAATCATTACACAATCCACATTGTATGGTAAGTACATGCGCGACGATTAAATAGGGCATCACAACAAGAACCACGAAATCCACTCGAGCAACGAGCGACCTCTGTATATGACTGATGAAGGAGTCCTTGCTTGCTGCCGGTCCCGGCGCAGGCATGTCAAGCGAATAAATATGTCGTAACAATCATCGTGCACACCATATGTCCAAGTCGTTCAACGGGGCCGACACCATTGTGCAGCACTCGCCGTCGTACCCGACAAAAGATATGACTGTCAATGATGCGCATGTCAGTTGAGGATGACGAGAACACGGCTGATGTCAACGAGCAGTCTTGCCCGGAGGGATACCTGTGGTTATCATCAGAGAACTACCACACGGGAGCGCGAACCGGGCACGCACCATTGCCAGCCATCTCGACGTCTATTTGCATTGTATCCCGGGCCCAGCTGGTATTGCGGATCGCGCTGCCGGAATTCGTGCGGTCCATGGTACGGTTGAGAAGGTTGGTGATGAACGTGTTGGCGTACCTGCTCACCGCGTCAGTGACTCACAACACACTCACGCTCATTGAGGCATTGGAGTACTCACAACTTGCTCAGGATGTATATGCTGCACAAGAGACCAGACATAATAAGTGATTGTTAAGAGACGCTGCTCTGGGGACTTACACAGGCTCGTAGTACAGCTTTCCCTACAAAGACCATAAGCCATCGTGATTAGATGTGCACGAATATGACACACCGGACATCCCATCGCCAACACGAGGCCGATTATTGCGACGCTGGCTGTGTTTTGGCGTTAGTTACATCCCGCACTAACAGTGTAACGATGCTACCCGTGAGAATGCCGCTTTCGACACCGAAACGGATGACCTTGTTGATCATCATATCCGTCTTCAGCATGCCATTCTTGAGTCTCAACAGCTGTAGATCTGAGGATCAGCCAGCAATCGACTCAACGAACGCCAACAATGAACTGACCAAGATGGTCATTGCCACGGCAATGATAGCGTCAACGAGGGCACTTCCGCCCAAAAAGATCTGCAGTCGGGTAGTGATGAGTATGCTACGCAACCGGATGCCAACCGAACTCACGCAGTCGACTGCCAGTGCCGTTCTCGACAATCCTATCTCACTGGTAGTAGACACATCTCTGAGCTGATGAGTGTCTGACCTCAGCCCTGGCACACCCGGTGATACAGATGGAATGCACTGGCCTGGACACCTGTTACGGTGATGATACCAAAAATAAGCTGGACTATGGAAAACTAGAGCGGTCCACCGTAAATCTCGATTCAGTCGGCGTCAGTCGAGTTGAGCCTGACTTACAAACACGAGAATGCCGCAAAGAATGACAGTCCTGAACAGCTTCCAGATCCGCCACGCAAAGTAGCATTGCACCGGCGTCGAAACCAGCCCACAAAGAAGGGGGAGCGAGAACCATCCGGGACGATTTGTGCTTGTCAATGCGGCCGGATCGCCATAGTGGTAAACAAAGGAATCAAATGCGTCGACGGTGAGCAGTATTGTCTGTATCCATTCTAAGGCAAGAATGGCGTAGACTGTCGGCAGTGTGTTCAGCGAGGACCTCAGGCCTGACCCAAGGGCAATGCGTCTTACCTAGGACCTGCAAGAAAGTATGATCCTTTCGAAACTTGACATAATACAGATCTATTTGATATTCAAACGACAAGTTCGGGACAATCGTTTGAAGTAGTACTCACAAATCTGAACATTAAGTACGCCGAGAAGTGCCCAGCTGAAGAAATATCCAACCAGCTTGAGACCGAATGGGTCAGAACCTGGTCCTTAGAGCAAGCTTTTCTGTACACATACAGGCGGTCCAGCGCTAGAGATACAAGGCAGTTAGTAGTTGCTTCCGAGGAAAATTGAGGGAAACGCACAGGCCGTCAAGGGAGTGAGCAGCGGGCAATACGCTGGATGCCATCCGGGAGGACGAGAAATAGGCTTGCGTACGCAACGCGAGCGAGGTTGCTTCGCAGTAGCGTTCAACTTATCGCACTCCACGCGCCGCCATCAACAAGGTACCCGAGAAGCTGTGTGGTCGACTTGACCTGAGATTTGTGGACCGGCCGATGCAATTGGTCATAGCCCGGCGTCTCGACCTACTTAGTACGTTATGAAACGCGATCAAACGGATCTGTAGACTCGGATAGGAGCATGCGAGGAGATCGGCGTGGGCATTAGCGCAGCGGACTGCATGGATTGGTCACAATCTCATGAGTGCGCAGCTGCTCTCCCAGGGCATCAAGCAACCTCAACTTGAGGGCGATGATTGCTTCATCGCATCAGTCGCGATTGAGTCGACCGGGATGCATCCTGTAATGGGAAGCTAATCAGCGATTGTTCAACTTTCAATGACGCTATCAGGCTGCATCAGGCTGCATGTGCCAAGTACGGTCAATCAACTTGGGACTTGCCGGTGCTCACATATAAATCAAACCAACGACGACAAACCCTCAAAGTAGCCTCCTAGATCGACGTAGCGCAAAGTATCGAATCAGCACCGACGGATGCAAAATGATGCGGTGTTCATGACGGACTCTGCGTTCCTTACTGGACCGAGGCGGAAGCATTTGAAAGCAGGGCAGATCTACATAGAGCAAATGATGGCCCGAGCGCTCAGATCGTCGAGGGCTGTGTAAGACAGGTTCACGGCCCATCAGTATCGTACATAGGTGTTGGGGACAGAACACACTACGTGCCTGATGCATTCCACCGCAAACACCCGTTAGCTTGAGATGCAAGTTTGAGCAATACCAAGGCAATTGTCCGCATCGAGTTCTGCGTTCAATGCGCAGCATTCTGGCTAGGACGTCGACACAGTCATCGGTATCGTGGTTGTGTATCACGCAAATCTCACGTTACGCGACAATCTCCTCACTGGGCAACGTGCACTGCAAGGTCAATTCAGACATGCGTGAGAAGCTTAACGATGTCGTACCGACCCCAAGATTTGCAGCATGAACTGCATTGTGTTACCGTCCGACTAAGGTGTAGTGTGGCTTCAATATGAGGCTGCAGGCAGTGAGAGCACATCAGGCATTGACGGGAGGAATCGCCTATATCAACAGCTCAAAAATCACTGAAGACGACACATATCGTGTGTATTAAGTCTTCTCTTGGCAGCACGCGGAGTCTAGTAGGTTATTGAGGCGCCCGCAAACGAGCACAGGAGTAAGTACTAGTGACAGGAACGTAAGGCTCGAGCTTACTGGTCACAGCACCAACCTTGGACACAGGTCGAAAAAACATCAGTGAGTAGAATTCCGCTGACCTGACTGAGGCACCTACATGCTCAGGCTGTACCTCAGCGTTGCTTGCGGTGAGTGATGCTGGACACAAAGCCCGATTGCTCATTGGCAAGTTCCGGGACGTTGACTTCGAATGGTTTATAGAAGTGCTGCAGTGTTCCATGTGGATATGAATACGAGGATACCATACACCGGTTCGCTCTTGTGAGACTTCACACGAGGCAAAGCCGTTGTAGGTCGCAGACGTTGCGGAAGCCTGAGGATAGGGCCACCTTGCTACCCTAGAAGCAGAAACAATATTAGTGCGACGCGAACCGGTCTATTCTTATCGAAGGGAACCATCCATCGACGTCCATCAAGGAGGTCAAAAACAGAAGTGGATTTGTAACTCTGCGGGTGTAGCACGCACTGTCAAATAGATTGTTTGTTCAACACGAAGTCGGAGGCTATCTGGATAGGATAAGCAACAGATCTGTCTCCCCCCTGTATCCGGTCGGGAGCACCATATCTTCGGCAGATTCGAGGTCTTGCGCCACGGGCACGAGTGACAAATGATATGACCCATCGCGTTGCTTAGGTCCGACTGAAGGGTGCTGTTGACGTAGGCGCGATTGAGAAGGTTCGTGACAAATGTGTTCGAGTACCTGAAACGAGCCAGCTTAGCATTACTGTTCCTGTTGTTCAGAAATTTACTTGCAACTTCGCAAGACTTTGGAGGCTTTTGTGAAGGGTATGCAGCGTTCAGTAACGTCCGATCAAATTGATGTCAAAATACTCACGCCGGTTCGTAGTATAAGATACCCTAGAACTAGTGAGTACACACAGTGAGTTCACGCGAGTCGTGACGTACCGGGAACGCGACTATCAGAGACAGGCCGACAATTGCGATAGTCGCTACAATGAATTGAGGTCAAGTTTGGTCATCGCCAGAGGCATCGTACACACCGGTCAGAGTTCCAGTTTCAACTATTAGGCGTATGAGCTTGTTGACCATTTTGTCTGTCTGTTGTATGCCCGTCTTCCGTCTGACCATCTTCCACCAGTAGATGTTAGTGAGTGTTCCAGTACCTCCGCCAGTGAGCCTGCTGCCCTCAATCTTCTCACTCACCAGTATCGTCATTGTTACTGCAATAACGACATCTACTACAGCACTTCCGACGAGCCATATCTGTATTCATTGTCAAGAACCACCCTGAGTGGTGCAAATGATCTACGGTTGGACTCACTATGAGGACAGTGGGAAGGTACGCATCCGCAAATATGCCCACCGCAGTTGACGAGACGGTCTTGAACTGGAACACAACGGTGTTAGCCTCATATGTACCAGTCGGCAAATCATATAGGCTCAGCTTACTTTGGCACCTACCATGATCCCGCAAATACCCTGAAGCAATGACAGCTGACAGTATCCAAAGACGACGAAAACTATGTCAGTTTCACCGACTCATCGCGCAAAAGTCGTAAGATGAAGAACGTACTATGATAATCCCTCCCATCAGTATGCGTAACTTCGATAGCATGTAAATGCGCCACGCGAAAAACCACTGGACGACCATTGAAACGAGTGCACACATGATAGGTAGGGAGAACCACCCGTTGTATACCAACCCTAACGCCTCGACATCTCCGTAGCGGTATACGAAGACTTCAAAGGCACCCGCAGTGAGCAAGCCAGTCTGAACCCACTCGAATAGGAGAATGCCATAGACTGCAGGCTTGGGTAAGGCCAACCTACTCGAGTGATTCAGTCGAGATGCGATGTGAACGTACCGAGACATTGCATCACGATTGGGTCGCGAGTGAAAGTGACATGGTAGAGATCTGCAGGCGATCATGAATGTCGCCGCTTTCAACATCAATATTAGGGACGCACAAACTTGCACGTTGAGGACTCCGAGGAGTGCCCAGTTGAGGAAGTAGCCGATAAGCTGGAGCAAGCGCTCGACACATGAACTTTTTGACACCAGAAAAACCACAGGCTCACTATAGGACCGGCACTGAGGATTCGACAGGCCCTCAGTAACGTCTACGGAGACCTCGAGTTGCAAATGGGACACGTACAACTGTGGTATGGTCACAGAATGTCCGCCTAACAATGGCATGGTGAGACCAGTTGTCGTGTTACTTGCCTTGACGAACCGATTTGCTGTCGGCTTATGAGCATGCAGCTATGATGGTCATCAGGAGTAAACCTTATCGATGACACCGCTCCTGATGTATAACTTGCGCTGTTGAAACTGCGAAGAGCGTAGTCAGTATCAGCTCCATGGGTACATGCGACAGACGGGATCAGCCTAAGCACAGTATCCTTGATCCATTGGACACGCTTAACAGTGAAATTTTGATTACTTACAGCATCGGTGACTCCCCAATTCTTCTTGTCCTAACAGGCACGTCGGAACTCGGTGTCAGCTACCGCTGAGGAGCACGGACAAGTGGGCGGTCAACTGCCCGGATCTGTTGTAAGCGCCAATGTTCTGACAATTGATAGTTCAAAGTAGCGACACATGCTAGTGTATGATACGAGGCATATACTGCCCTATATCAAGGGCGCAGAACATGCAGTACATGTATCATCGGAATCAAAAAGCCAACATCACTACTTGAGGCCAACGTTGCACTTCGACACTCACCGGCACCGATCGATCGCATAGTCGTTCGATATGGAAGACACCAAGCTCCGAGAACCTCCATAATGATACAATGATGCACTAGTATGGCTCACGTTCGCCGTCAGCTTCACAGACAAGAATGACATCTAAGGGCCACCACATTAACTCTCTACATGCAGTGAAGCGATGCTCTTACGGACAGCCTGATGTGCATCAGAGGACGTTCGGGACAAACGGGTAACACTACCGAGGTACATGACTGGCAGAATGTTGGGACTAGTGGATGCGCATCATATCCCAGGGAAATCGAGATTATATGGTCGTTGCTTCAAGTCTTTTGGAATCAGTCCGGGTGGTCCGATTCAGCAAATTGTGACGAATGTGTTGGAATACCTGTATGTGAGGCGACATAAGTTGTGGTGTACAGCCGGAAGACATGCGAAGCTCACACTTTGGCAAGAATGTATATGCTGATCATGACGTATTCGTAGTTGTACACTGTTTCCGTACCATGCGACCTACGCTGGCTGAAAATATCCCTTCTTCTGCACATACGATCCAATGAGCTGACAGGACAGGCCTAGAGACGAACTCACTGGATACACGACTGCCAGAACAAATCCTACGATGGCAACACTCGCTACATGCAACTGGTCAGACACATCTGTAGCACGTCAATGAGCCTAATACCTGTGATAGTACCGGTCTCCACAACCAAACGGCTGATCTTGTCGACCAGCAAGTCCGTCGCAGGTATACCCGTCTTCCGCCGCACCATCTACAAGTGCCAATAGTCAACCATACTGTAACCATCCGCATAGCCAACCTTATCCCATTGCTAGAATCGCCATGGTAACGGCGACGACAATGTCCACTAGTGCAGCTTGAGTGCAGCACCGCCCACCCACAGCTGAAACCATGATCGTGAATGAGATCGCAGAATACGGTGACTATGTCAGAGGTCACAGCTTACAGCGATGAGGCATATGCGTCTCGAGGTCGAGAAGATGTCTTTGACGGACGTCGTACTCTTCACCTGCGATGCAACATTCCGTGAGTGGTAGTGTGATTGAATGAAGACTCAGTAGAGCCACTCACCTCCGCTCCCACAACGATCCCGCATGTTGCCTGTACGAGCGATAGCTACAAATCAAGTCCGTTCAGTGATACACCCCAACCGAGGCGCAATGAACAACGCACCGTCACGATGCCCGCTACCAACACACGAGCCCTAACAGTGGACACCACGTAGATCCGCCACGCGAAAAACCATTGCACGACGGCGGAGCCCAGCGCACACATAATTGACCTAGCTTCTATGAAGAATCTCGTCAATAACAGACACGAAGAACGACACGCCCGTCGTCGTATACCCTTCCTTGAAATGAACGTTGCCGAGATCATCTCATACACCTGTCCCACCGTCCCGCTTACTGTGACGTCTGTATGTCTGTACAATGGCAGCTCCAGATCATTCATAGTCGGATGTGGTGGACACCAGACGCAAGCGGGACACAGCGCTGAACACGCCGTCACATCAGCGATACTATCAGTGGCCCTGCAATGCAATCGCGACAGTAATGCAATTACTCAACTTCCGTTTCCTCCGTCCCGTCAAATATTCTGGGATTTATGTACAATGTTCTTTACCTCGTACTCAATGCTTTTGTGCAGTTTGATGAATTGAATGTGTAGCACATTCGAGGAGAAGAAATCGATGAATGCCTTCCGCGCCTCAATAATGACACTGGTACAGTCTCGGCTGACTGCATCCCTTGGGCGCTTCGTCTGTGGGTCTCAAGAATGCATTGAAATACCATCTAGTATGTTCCTCATATTTTTCCGAAGCCTTCCGTCTCTTGTTGCAACTTCTGAGAGGGAAAGATGTCTGGGAGGAGGAGGAGGAGGAGGGTGGGTCCATTTAGTCATCGGCCGGGAGCGCGGTAGCGCCCAGCAGCATCTTGACGATGACAGCGCTCACTAAGTTACAACACCACTACCTATAGGACTACTGACTAGACTACGATCTCCAATGTTATGACCCCCTGTACCCCGTCCCTGCTTCCATGACCCTCTCGGAGGTCGCCATCTTTCAGCCCTGGCCCTCTAGCTGTACAGCTGGGCGGGTTACTCGGTTAAAACCTGGCAGGAAATCTGGCAAAACCTCCAGGAGTCAGCTGCGGTCCCCCGACAGTCTGACATAACTCACCGAGCACCGGGCAAATTCCAGTGAGCCTCCGCTGTCCACGGTCACCGTTCAAAGAAGCAGGGGCCGGGGCACAGTCGTTGGATCCGCCCATTGATTCGACTGAAGTCGTCGTTGCCAGTGTTGTCCCATAAGCAGTAGCGATGATGTAGTCGCACGCGGGGATCGCTTGACCAGCTCACTCTATGGTGGTAGGAGAACAAGCTCCTCCTCGGAGACGACCATCACCGGGACAGACTCGCACCGCTGAAAGACTGAATGTACGTATTCTCCGAACAGAGCCACTGCATCTCCGTCTGTCACCAACTCCATTAGGAAGTGTCCTGGTCGGCCCAGAGCCCACTTGACCCGTAGACTCGTACGCGCTCTGAACACCCTTATGAGGAAGGCGCCCCGTAGGTCTGCTAGCGTGTCATCCGCGCAGGTGAGCAAGACATGTGCTTCGTCCTCCACTGCATTCTTGCGCTTACAGAATCGGCAAATTCTGCGTTCACGCGGCACTGGTGGGACACGTCGGCGCAGTTGCTCCACCGCAAAGGATGGTCGGAGGCAACCAGGCGGCATAGGGCGAGACGATGGGTGCGAGTTGGTACAGAGAGATACGGGCGGCGCTCCATCACCGGCGATCTTGCGGGACGCATCTGCAACACAGCGAGCCGATGGGAGGACCGTATTTCTCCCGTAGGTACGTGTGCATTGCGTCACGCAGTTCCCCAGTGCATTCGGTGACATACTCAATCGTCAGCGGCATCCGTAGGTCGAGCTCGACAGGTACGGGTAGCAGCGCGAGAGCATGACGGAGGTCCCCGAGCCACGAAGCTGTCCCCTCATGAGCCATAGAGCGAGCTTCAGCCAAGGCTGCAAGAGGTATTGGTGGACGTTGGGAAAGTAGATATAGAAGGTATCGCAAGGCCAACGACAAGCGGCGATACCGGATTGGCCACAAGCCCGTCTCTGTGTAGAGTACAGCGGAGATGGCCCGTGGGTTGAGGCCCATGACTCGCCGCAGATAGACGTGTTGCACTGAGGCAAGCTGCGCGAGTGGGGCCATTCGCACGTCCAGTGCCACCTCGCATCCGGAGATCAGGTGAGGATCAACATGTGTCTGGTACAATGTTAGTGCCGCCCAGGGCGGCAGTTCCGTCACGTAGGACTCGACTGATAGACACGCATTCGCAATTCTCCTGGCCACGGAAGCCTTACGTTCGTTATGCGGTGCAAATATATCCTTCGGCTCCGACGAGAATAGCAGCCCGACATACGTGTAAGATTGCACGACCTCGATGAGCTTCCCATTCACGGTCATTTGCAGCTCCAATGTCGTTGGTTGGAGCCTCGCGTTGAACACCATGACCTGTGTTTTTGTCGCATTGATCGTGGCGAAGTTGATCGAGCACCACGCCGCGAGGTCATTGAGTTTCTGCTGGACAGCAGATGCAGACGTCGAGAAGATGACAATGTCGTCTGCCTGCTCGAGGTGCGAGACAGCCATGCCTCCGAGTACAATGTCGTCTGGGTGGGGGCGCATCACAAGGTCCGCGAGGAACAGATTCCATAGGATAGGCGAAGCAGGATCTCCAATCAGTATTCCAGCGAGCGCACAGAACCTGTCTGAGAAGTCGCCGGCGAACTTGACAACATACTCCAAGC
The DNA here is from genome assembly GCF_022376445.1 of Fomitopsis serialis. NCBI lineage: Eukaryota > Fungi > Basidiomycota > Agaricomycetes > Polyporales > Fomitopsidaceae > Fomitopsis > Fomitopsis serialis. The sequence goes on along the minus strand of NW_025955004.1, from coordinate 278,813 downwards.
GGGAGTAGAGGGCTCTCAGCCAGTCAAACAAGGGGCCTCGGCATCCGGTGGCGTACAGTTTAGCCCATAGTGTAGGTTGATCGACGGAGGGGAAGGCATTGGAGAGGTCCACGAACGCGACATACAAGGGTTTTCCCATTTTACGGGCCTTCTCGATTGCCGCCCGCAGTACGAAACTGTTGTTGTTGGTACGCCTCCCTGCACGAAATCCGTTCTGCGTCATCGGCAGCTTCCCGGTCTCCTCAGCCCATCCTCGTAGCCGCCGTTCGACCATCAAGGTAAGCATTTTGAGCAAGCAGCTCTCCAGCCCCACAGCTCGATAGTTCGTTGCATCCCCGAGGTCTTTTCCGCGCTTTCCAATGCCAGTGAGGGATGCGGTCAGCCATGCGGTAGGGACATCGCGCGAATCCACACAGCTCTGGAATAACCGCTGAAGTTCCTCGTTAGGGATGCGCAGTACGCGCTCGTACGACACGCGGTCGGGACCAACAGCAGACGACATGGAGTGCTTCCTAATGTGCTCTTTTGCATCTGCGACCTCCTCGATGGTCCACGGCCGCGCGAAATACCCCTGCGCGCTTTCGTCCACTGTTACTGAGGGCAGATATCGCATCCATTGGCGGTTAACACCTAGTCTCGCAGCGTTGAAAAGCTCTGGCACTTCCGTGGGCGGGTTCATTCGTGGCTCGAAGGCGGCCTGGAGCTCCACCGCCGACACCCTGGGCGGACGAGGTTTGGGGTCAACCATCCCCCGGTAAGCCTCCCAGAAGCTCGCATCAGGCTTCCCCGGCGACAGCAATTCCTTGATGTGTTTCTCTCGTAGGTTGCTCAAGTTTAGGGCTTCGGCGGAGGGCTCGACGACGTTCTCCAACCTGCTGGTACGTATCACCATCTCTGCGGGCGGCCGGGGCAACGTGTGTTCAGGGAGGTTCGTGTAGACCTTCAGGTGAGCAGTACTGTCCGGTCTCGGTCCCGACGCGAGCGGCCATTGCGGTGGGAGGACTGTAGAGAACTCCACATCTGGCCCGGGCATCCTTGCCCCCGTGCGCGCCAGCTCGTCCGCAGCCTCGTTGTTAGCGTTGCCGGCGTGCCCCTTCACCCAAATGAAACCTACGGACGCTGGCCGACGCCGTAGGAGCGCGACTATGTTCTGGAGTATGTCCGCATTTGCACATCGCCAGCCTAGCGCTGCAAACTTCGGGGCCCAGTGGCACACACACCGGATAGCATACTCTGAGTCTGTGTGTATGCGGAGGGCTATGCATGGGTCTGCCATTGCGATCGCGACCAGGACAGCATATAGCTCTGCTCGGTTGTTCGTCGCCGGCGTAGGGACGATGAGAGCCTGGTTGTCCCGGTTCCCATAGCCCCAGTATATTCCTGCGCCTGCATGTGTAGTACCATCCGCGCGCCGCATCGCAGATCCGTCGGTGTAGACGTGTTTTGCTGAGCGCGAAGGGCACAGATCATATCCGTAGAGCGCGTGGAGCGCGTCGGGTAGTGACTGTGTTGCTGCCAGTGCTCTGGCCAGAGTGGTGTCCAGTACGGATGGTGATGTGGTCTGCGCCTCTCTTTTTCGTGTCATTCCGCTTGGCAAGGCGACTGATCCGCTTACTATTTCGTCCAGTGCGCAGACTGACCTGTCCACCTCCACACCGATCAAACTATGGTCCGACCACGGTGCCCAGCGAGGCAGGACCCGCATCCGCACCAACGCTGTGTCGTGTATTGTCCGTGATACCACCGCATAGTCTATCACCGAGGAGCCATTCGGCTGGAAGGAAGTGAAGCGAGCCAAGCTGTCTGCATCCTGTAGCGTCGTGCCATTTACGAGCTCGAGCTCATAGTCTCGGCAGAGTTGGAGGAGTACTCGCCCGTGCTGATTTACTGCTGCCAGATCTGGGGTAGCCCTGCCATGAGAGTCATGTGCCGTGAGGGAGCTCGTCCGAGCATTCAGGTCACCCATAATGAGGATGGAGGGCTGTTCTGTTGCGGACGTCACTGCAAGTACCTCCGCCAGGACTTCGTGGGGCCCCAGCGTGGAGAGACGGTACCAGTGTGACTGCACGGGGGGGATGTACGCGTTTATTATCGTGAGGCTCCCGATCTTCAGTACCATGATATCCGGACTGCCCGCAGTGCTTAGATGTGTTCCATGCAGTGACGATCTCACCAGTGCGGCCACTCCACCACCCGGAGCCCGCATTTCTGGTGTGTCTGCACGCGACTTGACGAAGAGGTCATAGCCGTCCTTGATCTCGATCTGGTCCTCCTGACCCGGCCTGAGATGGGTTTCTTGGAGGAGAACAATGTCGAATGCCTCAAAGGCGGTGCGCAGAGCGTCACTCGTCATTTTCAATGCCATATTCCCATGTATATTCCAGGAGGCCACACGTAACGGCGTACATGATGCGTCACTAGGTACATGCTCAGAACGACATTGAGACCTCAGCATTCGCATAGCCTACATATTCTGCCATTTTGCCGTCACATTCGGGTAAGGGCACTGGTCTGCGGACAACGTCCAGCAGTCCATGAAGAGGCTTGCCTCGCCATGGGACTTGAATGACACGCATACCAACTGCGGATTGGTGGTATGCACCGTGACCTTGGCGATCGACTTGTCGCGAAGGCGCACACGGTCGCGTGCCATCTTTGTCGCCGCGAGGAACTGCTCCTGCGCCCGCTCGGGTGTCCACATCATGGGTCCAAAGATGATGCGTGTTCGGCCTTGCAGCAGAGCCCCCGGAACACGACCATTGGGCTCACCATTCTGCGCGTGCCCCCGGCCGCTCCCTGTGGCAACATGACCACGGCCGCTACCCGTGGCAGCGGCTTGTCCACCGCCTTGACTCCCTCCGTCACCGCGACGGGGCATGACGGGTGCACTACCCACTCTAGGTCGCTTTGAAGCAGGCGTAGGCATGTCACGAGCGCCGTGAGTACGTTCACGACGGCCGGTGTTCTCGCGTGGACCAGCCAGTGGGGGTGGACCTGTGGGGGCGCCCGTAGCCGCGGGCGCGCGGCCGAAGGCCACGGGAGTTCCGTGGGCGTGCGTGGCCTGGGCGTACGTGGGCGGGAAAGCCACCTCGTAAGCGGTGTTCGCCACCGCGGCGGGCTGAGACGCCACGCGGTCGCTCTGTGCGTTCATGGGGGTGTCGCTGGGGAGGGCCCCTAGCGTAGCGACGTGGATGACGTCCTCCGGGCCGTCGTCGTCAGTCTGTTGCTCTTCGATGGGAGGCGCATACGGGTTCGGATTCTCGAGGTAGTAGTTCTGCCGCAACTCCTGGAGGGTGTCCTGCACAGTGGAGTTTGCGTCGACGAGCGTCCAGTGCTGGTCCGTTAGCTTACTGAGGTCGTCTGCGCCTTGAGCCACCGCACGGTCCAGACGCCCCAGACGGTTGGTCACACTGTGCGCCATGGCGTTGTGGCTCCCGCGCAGGGCGGTAATGGCCCCCTGTGTTTCCGCAATCTGCTTCGTGACATTCTCCAGGCGACTTTCGACGGTGTTGCGCACAGCGCGGCTCGTTTCGTCCGCGATCTTCTCGAGGAAGCGAGCCAGCACGCCCTCCTCCACGTTTCCGAGGGTGTCTGTCATTCGCAGCACAGTCTGCTGGAGCTGTTGTTTTTCTCCTTCAACCAACGCCCGAAGAGCGTCGACCTTATCGTTAACCCGTAAGGTGTTGGCGTTCAGGATAGGTAGGGCCGCCTTTGCTGTAGTTTCCGCTGGTAGCGGCAGAAGCTCCCGCTTTTTGTTCGCCTCGATGTCCAGCATTGCCACGGGCTGAGACTGGCGCCCCCGCTTAGGCTTAGACGTCGTCTCCGTGCTCGATGACGGCGTCAGCGAGGAAGCCGAGCGCGCACGGGTAACGGGGGCGGTAGCTGGCGTACGGACTGGCCCAGTTGATGGGGGAGGGTGCGGCCTTTCCGACCCCAGGGACGTGTTGAGCATTTCCTCAATCCCTCCCAGCGCCTCTGCCTCGCTCGCCGGGTTGTCCGTCGCCTGATCCGGTTGGGACACCTCTGTCGATTGAGACGGGGTCACTCCCGAGGGGCTCGCATTCCGCTCCGTGCTAAGTTGACGGGCTCCCACGTCTGCCTCCCGACCTGGCGTGCGCTGGCGAGCTCGCCTAACCTGTCATAGGTTCGTTTAGGGTCAGCACAGGCACAGTCCAATCAACCCCGGGAGTACCGTACCCCGTCGATGGCACCGGCGAGCGATCCTCCTGGAGCCCCATCACATCTTCGTCATTGAGGAGATTGTCAGTCGCACTCCACGACGGCACCTCTGCGAGCACGAAGTTAGGCACATAATCCGACATGACGCTTGAAGACACAGTAGCAAGGGTGCGCAGCAAGTGGCAGGGATAGAAGGATGACAAACTTTTCGACGCTTTTGCTTATCAGCCGTCGGATGTGGCTTGCCATCTGTACAGCACCAGGAGACCAATGAGCGACCGTCATGTCCCCTTTCGGCGAATCTGTGGCCCCACTCCGCTCGGCGGGGGCCAGATCGAGTCATATCCGGCATGCCCTGCAACCGGCAGAGCGAGACCGTCGTGCATACGGCGGGTATGACAAGCAACCTTCGCACTTACTGCACCCAAGTCACTACTGCCGGAGCACTCCTCGGCTCGTGGACTCTACACCGTGCCATGGCTTGAGGGTGGTGATAGCCTGTACGCAAACCACAGCCGCAGTTGGCACCTGCAGTGTCATCCAATGTCACCGGTGTCATCCAATCCGCTGTGCATCCATCCAACCGTGTATGGCCATACCCGTCAGAGCTGGCCATATACACGTCCGAGCTCGAAGTGTCAAACCCCATCTACTGACCTCGACGAGCCGGCTCCGGTCTCAAAAAGCCGTCCTTGCGGCTGCCAATACATCTCGTTTGAGGACCGACAATACACGACGTACCGCGGTCGCAGTTAAGCGATTAAGCCTTGTCATCGCCGTAGTGCATGGTTATGCTCCATCACGAGGCCTAGGGTCCGCTATGTACAGCAATAGTCCTCGTATCTGGGCAGTATCACATCGCATAGACAACCCGTGTGTCCCAGACACAGTGAGTGAGGTCGAGGGGTCTACCATCGTTGTCGTCGTCGCCCTCCAGGGCTCTCGTCCCTCAGCCCCCGCCATTGCTCCCTCACTCTACATGCGTGGCGATAGACACGTCCCAAAGGATATTGTGATCACCAGAGGCACAGAGGGAGGTCGAGGGGACCGCCGTCGCCGTCCTCCAGGCATCGCCGCAGCCGTCGCAGTCGGTCGTCCTACAGGGTGCTCGCGTTTGCGCCTCGACCAGTCATGGCTGCCTCGTTCCGTATGCGTGGCGATAGAGACACATCCCAAAGGATGTTGTGATCACCAGAGGCACAGAGGGAGGTCGAGGGGACCGCCGTCGCCGTCCTCCAGGGCATCGCCGCCGCCGTCGCAGTCGGTCGTCCTACAGGGTGCTCGCGCTTGCCCCTCGACCAGTCATGGCTGCCTCGTTCCGTATGCGTGGCGATAGAGATACATCCCAAAGGATGTTGTGATCACCAGAGGCACAGAGGGAGGTCGAGGGGACCGCCGTCGCCGTCCTCCAGGGTATCGCCGCCGCCAGTAGGCAGTTGTGCATTGACGAGTGGTGGTCAGAGCGTGACGGAAAGCCACCCAAGATCAGCAATCTCAACTCCGCTCCTTATCAGTTACCATATACGGTTACGATCACAGCAGTTGCACTACTGTTGCTCAACCGCCGGTCAAGGCATTGCGGGCATTACTAGCCATGCCACCCTACATTTGACAGGCCGGGAGCTACTAATCACTGAAGAAAAATTGAACTTGTGAACGGAGGAAGGATCAGTGGAAAGTATCTCGAGAAGAGTCGAAGTAGTCGACTCGTTATAACTTATGGCTTCTCGACAGTAAGACTTACTATACTGTAAGCAATGCCAGTCCTATGAGTATCATCAAAATTATATTGATACATCCACGGCTTTTCCGGCAACTGAACAGGGTGTTTAGGATAGCACACGGTGGCATGAACATGTTGATTGCATTGCTGTATCGCCGTGCAGCCACAGTTGCCACAGTCGGCAACCCTCGGCAATACTCGGCAGTGTGACAGGAACTGTGACGAGCCTCGGAGAAGAGTTGCATTACTGTTCCAATCCTTGCTCCCTCTCGGCATCCCTCTCATACTCCCTGGACAAGGCCTGTAAAATCATGAACCGTATATTCAGACCCCAGGAATCCATCAGTGAAAACTCCGAGAGCTTCCGGTGAGCGGTTCGTCCTGCAGAGAGGGAAAAGCGCGAAAATTGCACTTCTGGTACAGTGATAGTATGCCCAAGGCCCTCACAAGGGAAAACACACGTCGTCAGGCGTTTGGGAAACACCGGACATGCGGTACCGAGAAAGGTGGATGTCAACACCCACGTTCGGGTGACCATGCCGATATGATGTCTCGAAGAGACTGTAGAAACTAGACACCGAATGCACGCACTCACGAAACCACGGCATCGCACGTATAGGGCCTCCGAATGGCGGAGAGGCAGATAGGCGCGAGCACAACGCCGCTGTGATAAATCGCAGTGTCATAACGCAAAGCGTCAGCGCGACAAAAGGGAATACTGCCAGTCAACGTTTCAACTGCCAGTCATAGCCCGAGCCAGATGATTACGGCAAATGCCCCAACCAAACAAGGCATCCCCGGAGTACAGCAATTGCATGAATCCGGCATTGACGACGCCCCTGCGCGATCCCGTCGACGTGACGTGCATGGGCGAGCAAAGCTGTCCGTGCAGCGGTGGACCGCCAGTGACCGTTTTTCCAGAAAGCAAGTGACAGCAGCCTGATGTTTCAGAGGTCAAAGACTCAACTCAGTCTGACGAAGGCGAGCACAAACGTCAAGGATGTCCATGAGACCCTGAAGCATAGTCAAGTTGCGTTGACTCACCTCGCCGTCGACAACGGTCTCGTATGCTGGAGCAGACGATCTCAGAACGGTCCTGCTATAAGCTCACAGTGGCATGCTTGCATACTGCCTCGTGGAACCAGCCATTTCTCTAGTGGGACGGAGGGAACGAAGGGAACTCAAAAACAAGGAGTTTGGTCAATGTCATGGTTCGCGCCAAGTTCGCGCGAACGCCGCGAGGGAGGCATCGCAGACATAAGCGCTGGACCGAGCTGTGGCATGCATGTCACAAGCGCCCGCGTTGGAGCGACCAAGTTGCGACCGCACTTTGACCTCAAGTACTAGTCTTTACTGTATGCGGCCCAGGAGATTGATGGTATGAGGTCCGCATACGGAGGAAAGAGATGTAAACTCAATGTTTGAACCACGAGTGTCAGGAGGCAGCGTATTTTCTAACGCGCTACAGCGGCTGGAACACATGCGAGCACGCACACACAAATTGACAGAGCGAATGTAGGAATCTACTTTACATGCAATACGAGCATCGTCAATAGGGACAGCTTTTAGTTGGCAGCCTCGACATAGCGCGCCTCCGCCTCGCCGAAGTTGATGACGTTCCAGATCGCGTTGAGGTACTGCCATATCCGTCAGCGTCCCTTCGACGACACGTACAAGGTAGAAATGCACGTACATCCGGCTTCACGTTGTAGTACTGCAGGTAGAACGCGTGCTCCCAGATGTCAATGCCGAGGATCGGGACGTGCGCTGCAGGAGGGTCATGTTAGCGTCTCCAGCGACCTAACGACCGATAATGAAAGGCTTACAGAGCAGCGGATCCTGGTTCGCGGTCGTGACGATCTCGAGCTTCTTCGTCGATGGGCTGTAGCCCAGCCAGCCCCAGCCAGAGCCCTGGATGGCTGCAGTCGCTGCGTTGAGCTGCTTCTTCAGGCCTATGACGTCATCCGATATGAGCAACTGCGAAGACCTCGCTGCAGAGACGAGTTCGAAAGAGGATGCGAGTATGACTGACAAGGATGGGCGAAGTGGAATTCAGACTACGAAAGGCTGGCGACGAGGAGGAAACCATGTAAGAAATGGGAGTGAATGAGAAACGAGAGGCGATGACTGCCATACGAAGACGGTGGATGATAGACGTCAACAGCTCAATGAACACCAGTTAATGTGCAAAGGGTGAGGTAGGGAACACTTGCAAGGCGAGGACAAGAATGATATAGTGAAAAGCACATTCAAAGAGCACACCACGGCGGCATGTAAGACGCAAACAAGGAAAGACGTGCTCACCATCAAGTCCACCAAAGTCAGCGGCAATTGCGTCCTTGAGAGGACCCGCCTTGAGTTCACCGCCTCCCTGGCCCTGTGGCGCAAGATTCTTCCAGAAGAGCGAGTGGTTGATGTGCCCTACACAACGCGCAAGGAAACGCGTCAGAACCTGTCGCGTACACAGAGAGCGTCCTAGAGTCGGCACGCACCTCCCCCGTTGAACTTGAGCGCGGGTTGCAGGAGAATCTTCTCCTTCGGCGAGCTCGCCTTCGCGAAGCTCTCCTCGGCGGTGTTCAGACCGTTCACGTAGGTCTGGTGGTGTTTCTGGTGGTGCAGCTTCATGATCTGGCCCGAGATATGCGGCTCGAGCGCGTCATAAGCGTACGGGAGGTCAGGGAGTGTGTGCTTCGAGCGCGCCTGCATGGAGAGCGCGACCGACGGCACGGCGCGCGGGACGCGTGTGCGGGCGACGTTGCGGACGGCGGTGGTGAGCATCGACATGGTGTTCTCGTAAAGTTAAGATTAAGGCAGCTCGTGTATGGTGGTGGTTGCGGAAAGGGATGGTAGGACGTTGGGAACGACGAGCTCGCGGGTTATGAGCGATTCGGAAGCCGTCGGACGCATGGCTGATGTCATAGAGCGCGGCACGTGAGCAACGCGCTGGCCCATCCCTCCTCTTCGAGAACGGCCATGACGAAGTCCGGTTAACTCTGCAGCCTTCCGACTCCAGGCATTGTGCTTGCTTAGTGGAACAAAACTCCATAGTCTTGGTGATCAGTGACAGCAACGCTGACAAGGTGGGGACGGGCGGTATCATGGATCTGATTCGACGGCTGAGCGGGAATACTGTATGGTTTCGTACTTGTGTTTCTGAGCGTTAATACTGAGCATTCTGCATTGTACCGGTCCACCTCATAGTGACATACCTGTACCACTTCCATCTGATCAGGCGTTCGTAACTGAACTAAGGTCAAGAATGGACCCTATACCTCAAACCAACGCCCGGTCGCTGTCCTCGGCTAGTACACGCTCGACTTCACTTCAATATCCTCACTCAGGCTCATCCACTATCGAGGGCCCCACCTATCTCTCTCCAAAACCGATTTATATACGCAACTTGCATACGGGCCTAATCTGCGTCAGTCCATTGGCTGTGACCTTATACAGATCGGGAAACGTGGACAAGAAGCAACGCGTCATGGCTAGCTCATTGCCTGTCATGCACTGACATCCCAATTTGCGCTTGTAGGTCCAGATGGATCCACGCCGGAGCGTGACGGCCTTGCCAAATGCAGGTATCCCGAGCAATTATGATACCCAAACCGGCTCGCAACCGTCGCGGCTTCGGCTTCTGCCAAACTCGACTCGAAGCTCAGCGGCGAGTGCGGCACCTGCACTTGGTCATAGCGCGCAGGTCAGGTGTGTGACCGTTCCTGTAGACACAAGGCTTCTGCTCAACGTTCATCTTTACCTTCGCTTCAAATGTGGTTATGAACACGACTTTCAAACCATCGAACTCCGGACTAACTCACAACTGCTATCTCTCGGACCTCTTCCGCACGGCGCAGATACGTGGGTAAGTCTCAATTGGCTACTCAAACACAGATTGACTCGGTCTCCTTTCATTGGCGGACCTGAACGCGGAGGCGCACGTTCTCTCGGAGAGCAAGACGCTGACAAAACGCAGCTCGCATGCACGTAGACTCCTGCCACGACATCGATCCCTAGCACGGGCCCAAGGTACACCCAAGTTAAAGAAGGGAAAATTAGGCTACCGCAGCGCTTGTCATGGGTTTCAACTTCCGGTGTGCGATTGCGTGAGCGACGGTGCCCATGCCTCCCCGGGACCCCGTGGTGGTGGTCGAACGACTAAGTACGTTGCTGTGCCTAGTGTGGAGTACCCTTCGGTCTTCGTAGTGACGACGTTCGGTTCTCTTCGCTAATCTTGAGGCTCAATACGTTCGCGATGAGCCCGCAGGTCCGACGCTCGGGCTGACTTGGGCTGACTTGGGGCTGACTCTGCCATTGGTGGGCAAGCCCTGGGAACTACGCTCTCACCTACTGCAACGGTAACTCGCCGTCGGATCCGAGATCGGATGTTACCAAGGCCGAGCAGCGAGATCCGCCGAAAGTGCAAAGGACTGAATGGAGAACCCCCCATCGTGGGCAGCATAATATGACGCTTGCGGTAGTCCGCATTCCAATCGCGTTCCGGTCTCTCACCACCGAGAGCAAGCTCACGCTACATCCGGAAAGTCTATGTGTGTGATTCGTGGGGTCTATGGAGACATGGTACACGGTGGCGACAGCGAGATCGAAGAACAACATATTACTGGCACAGAGCACGGTGTCGCGGTGGGTGCAGGAGGTCGAGTATGCGTACGTATGAAATGGGCTGAGCATCGCGCGAGATATGAAACATGTGATATCCAGGAGTATCCAACACGATTACAGGAAAGGGGAATAAATAAAGTGCAAAGGGCAAAGAGTAGCGCTAGAAGGGCTCGTGGGGGCAGACGGGGTGAACGTACCCAGGCCTACACCGCACAGCGAATGTCGTGGCAGTCGTACGTCGTCGTTCGTCGCTTGCGCCTAGCGCGATCGGCACCATACTCGCGTATGATGACGACGGGCCGCGCGATGGTCGTCCATGTCACCTGGCGTGCAGCTCAACGAAAAACATCACAAGAGAACTGCCATATACGGCTTACTTTCCATATCCTCACATGAACTCGCCCCTCCGCCAGTCCGGGTATCGCATTGGATCGAGGTCGGCCAGGATGCCGATGTGCTCCCAGTACTTGTGCCCTGATCCTTTGGGGACGATGCCTGTGCTCGCCATGTCGTCGAGCACGCAGTAGCACCACCACCTGCAGCCGGAGCCGCACGCATCGTACCTGTAGCGGTGGAGCTTGTTGCGCTGGATGAAGGCGAGGACGGCGTCGACGGTGATCGGCCGGGCAGTGTTGTAGACGCACGCGTCGATCGCGTCTGGAGGTGTGTCGAACTTGTTGCTGCGGACGAAGAGGACGCCGTCGAGGGAGGGCCGGCCCTGGGGGATCATGTTGAGTGTGACGGAGCCGCCGCCCTCGAGACGGAGGAGCATGCGCCAGTGGAGGACGGCGGACGGCCCTGAGGCCTCGTCCTCGGGCCCGCCGAAGAGCACGACTTGCGTGACGAGGGCGTCGAGGTCGCCGCCGTCGAAGGAGTCGCGGTTGATGACGCCTATAACCATATCGCTATCCGCGCGCGTCCTCGCGAGGTCAGAGACGACACGGGCTGAGTGATCGCACGCGACTCACCGAGGACAGTCGGTAGGCTGCTGGAGAGTCTTGGATTATTTTGGGGCACCAGGTCGACGTTGACTGGGCCGGAGTGGGCGTCGGTGCTGAGTGACACAACGGAGGGCTGCAATGTGTTGTGAGTGTGTCGGATGCGCCGGATGATCACGAGCACGGGGCCGATATCGGCAGCTCTAGCCTGCATTGCAGCGGGCTGAGCATTCCCACCTTCTCGCATGTTCCGTCCTTACGAGACACGGACGGCAGCGTAGATAATGCTTGTGAGCAGGCGTCGCTCAGCACTTCTAGCATCTTGCCTTTTTGGATGGTCGAGACTCGGGCTCCACAAACAGACGCCCGTGTCCCGGCGGCGTGATTGCCCGCGGTCACTGACAGTGACAAGTTACAATGTTAACCGTGTTCTTCAAGTTCTCGCAAGGAATTGGCGTTCACAATCGAGGGCTCTTTGTACTGAGGCTATGCATCTTCAATGCGTCAAAACAGACGTGAGTGCGCCAGTACAAAGATCCTACTCTACTGATGTCACGTCTAGCCGGGGTGTTGGGCTGGCAAGTGTTCACAATTCCACTAAACAGCTACTCGGCGTTCTGCAAGTGAATGAACTTGACCTGTAGCAGGTTTCGGTACCTGGTACTTTAGTGGCTAGGAAACGAACCGGAGTCTGTGCCTCATGGTACCGCTGCGTCATCTTCAAGCTAAGGTCTGTCATATCATGCCGTCTACATAACCATATTCACGGAACACGGTGCGGCCATCTGCCGTCTGGCCATCGATTGCACCCTTGACGACCTGCTTTGGGCCTCGGCATGGTGCATCAACAAATTTGGCCGGCGGCGGTGGTATGGGCGGAAGCGGCGGTGGCCTGCATGGATTTCGGTGGGGGCAACAACCTCGGACCTCTAGTAGGATGACGGCCGGGGATGTGCGGGAACTTCACAGGCGAAGGCACCGTCAGTAAGGCACGGCGAGTACGGTTCTTGACCCTGATAGCTAGAGGTACTATACGCTAATAGCTTAGAGTTAGACAGGATGGGTAAAGACAGATCCTTCTGCTCATGCTTTGCAAGGTTCCGGTGGCAGAGGGACCTTGCTAAGGTGACACGTGAGGGAAGAGTTCTCAGTTCTGTGTCGTTCTGTGAGTGCCCTCCGTGGGTCGTGACACGCCACTTCAGGAATAGCTCACCTTGCTGCGAACGTGGACACGCAGAAGTCGAGAAGCTCAAACCGATCTATACAATATGAACAGAGCTCACCGGATCGCGTGGATTTGGCTGTCATTGGTACCGACTTTCTCTTGCTGAGTGGTGCGTCTCGTGGAAACCAATTGGATGCCCGATCTTTACAATCGCAGGGTCCTTGTCAAGACACTATCATGCGTACACCTTCCGTCGCGTACGCCACGCCGCGCTGCCGTTCAATACGACTGGACCTACCGGCCTTGCGCGCATTGTACCACGAGCTGACTATGTACAGCGTTTGTTCTCATCCAACCATTATGCATCAAGGTTCCCCATTGATATCCCACAGAGAGGACGTGAACCGACAATGCAATGAGTCTGCCTACGATACGGGAGAGGATCATCGCCCTCCACGAGGCGAAGCTCCCAGAAGGATACTGTCGTGCACAGATAGCACTGAATTGTTGTAGCGAACCTGACGAAGAATAGGAAATCAGTGTCGCGTGGAGTGCAGTTACTCAGGACAACTTACAGGCAAATGTGATATTTACTTATTGATCCCTTGTGCGAGGGTCTGCGCGATACTATGTCGGTATGTTACATTGTGGCTGCATCGTGTCAATCCACAAGGTCGTTGATCTACCCAAAGCGAGCTACGGACAACGACCTAATGCGAAGTGACAGTGGCTTGTCGATCGAGTCCTAGGCTCCGCCGAATCCTCTCAGTAGTGGATGGTGTGCCTCACCCTGCGCACTCGACCTCTCTTGATGACGAGGGTCTTCAACATCGACGAATACGGAGGTAAACGCGATGCTCGTGCTTCTGTACGATAGTGGTTGCCTATTGAGGTGTCGCCGCCAATGAAAAGCGATTGGTCAGATTGGTGAGGAAGGTGTTCGAGTACCTGTAGTTTGGTAGGTTAGTGGTAGGTGAGACCGTGAGATGCTGAGACGTACAGCTTTGTCAGGGTGTATATTCTGTCGTAGGATGAGCGGTGTCGACACAAAGTATATTGCAACTCACGCGGGTTGATAATAGGACGCTGTCTATACCCGATATGAGCACTGCCATGGCAAGGAAAATTCACACGTACTGGGTCTATTATGGCCAACACAAGTCCCACTGTTGCGACACTCGCTGCAGTTCGTTATCAGCTCGGCGCCCCTCGAATGGATGCCGTCAACTTACCTGTAAGGCTCCCAGTTTCGACAACGAGACGTATAATCTTGTTGATGATTCTATCGGTAGCGGCAATGCCTGTCTTCCATTTCACCATCTGACACGGATCAGTTGAAGCTAGTGGAATGCAAGGAACGGCCTACCAGTACGGTCATGACTATAGCAATGAGAACGTCAACGAAGCGCTACCGGCCATCCATAGCTACGAAGATTATCGGAATGGTCGCACACAGTCGGAGCAGTTCATGCTCACGGAGGTGACATTAACGCAGCGTTGGACGAGAGGAATTCGAGCTTGCGCCCCGTCCTTCAGCTGTGCAGTTCTGTCATACACGTTTTGCTTACGAAAGATGAGTTTCCTACCTTGATACCGACGATAAAGCCACTTACGGTTTGAACCAAGGCGAGCTGCGGAGTGCCTGATCAGCACACGTCTCCCGTTGCTGGAGAAGACATGACAGACCAGCATGATGACGGTGACGAGGCATGTGCTCTTCGAGAGCATGCATATCCTCCAAGCGAAAAGAGTTGCGCGAACAAGGAGACGACGGAGCACATTATCGGCAAAGGCACAAAGCCGACGTGGATTGTGGAGAGCGCGTCGCCTTGGCCGTAATCCACGACAAATACCTGCCAGGTCATCGAGGACAAGTTGATGGTTTGCAGCCATTCGAGGATGAAGATCACGTATACTGGCGGTGAGGTCAGTTCGAGCAGATCGGATAGGAAGTCATATCGCCCCACCGAGAATCTGAAGGAAGAGGGGATCGCATGATATGTTGACGTGGTACAAGTCTGTAAACAGAGTTCGCGTCGTTTCACACTGCAGATATCTGCAGGCTCGGATATCGTACTTACAAACTTGGACGGTGAGAACTCCTAGCAGCGCCCAATCCATGAAGCAGCCTAGCAACTGAACTCTGTTTAGCCTTTAGTTAGTCATGCTTCCAGGCAGGCTGAAACCTACCGCCGGCCCTGCTCTGGGTTTAAAGATAGAGGTTAGCTCTATTTGACCACGACTGGATTTGGGTATACGTACTGCACGGCAAGGATCTGCGAGTTCTGCTCCATGTGCGGGGAACTTGATGAGTGACGAGGTATGGAGGCCCTGAGTACACAGCGGGAGTTATATGAAGGAAGTGTGGCGTTCCCAGCGGAGACGGGCCCAATGCAAATTATGATTCGCCGAGCTAATACTGAAAGTTTACGTCAAAGGCATACACACCATACTTCGCAGCAGCTTCAATCAAGTGGTACGTAGCGACACACCCATTGGGCACAATCAATTCAGTACTCGCCACGGGATCGAGAACTGGGAGGGTACACCGCGGCTGGGTAAGCGTCATTCTTTCAGACGCATCCCTGAGCATTCTCTGTCGCGTGTGAGTGTATACAGCGAGGGCGCGATTCTTCTCACGCCGTCGATACTGTGTCCGCAGGGGCGCGGCGTCGTATGTGCCGCCATGGCGTCTAGACTCCATACTAGCAAAAGGGAACGTGCACACAAGACACCTAATAAGTAGTTGCCCGCGACGCCGTGAGGATCGGAACAAATGTATAGAGGGGACGAGACACTGGGTGGCGCATCAATTTTCTTCAGGGATCGCCTTCCGAACCAATTTGAGAGCTAAACAGAATGTGTCAGTGACAACACGTAACAGTATATGCCACAAAGACGCTTGAATACTGCGTACTCACATGGCTTCTGCGGCGGTGATCGAGCATACAAACTCGAGAGCACAGGCCAGCTGAGATAGTCTTTGGGCATCGACAATACTGCGGTGCTAAAGATGTTGTCGCTATTTTAGGATAGCAATTTGCGCCGCAATCTCGACAAGGCGGTCAACCAAGTTCCTTGACGTACGGTGAGGGTCCAGACTCACACAATAAATGAAGGCGCAGTTATCTTCGCAAGCACAGATTCGCGGACTTTCGCCAAATTTTGATCGTTTCTTATGTCAGGACAGGCCAATACTCGGGCGTTGGTATGCTCTGGACGTAGTCAAGCTACGCCTTATGATGTCCGAGTCCCTCCCTCGAAGAGGTCCGCTTCAGGCGAATGTTCAGGGTCTGATAGAGAAGATTAGCAGTCCGTGGCTGAGTCTGGTTGCGCATCAACAGACTCACAAATTCGCCTTGAATGTCTGCAAGTCACAAGTACGTACTTGTAGGGAAGTTGGAGGATCCGTTGTGCTGGGCAAGTTGTGGACGGCACGGGCGCTTAAAGACAATTGTTGCCGAAGGAACCTTCAACGAACCAATCATGTAGCGTAAACCACGTGATCTCGTCACCACGTCACGCACGGCGCGTCGCGACCTCGGAGAACTCTCAGAACTCGCAAGTGTGCTGGACCCTGGTGACAACTTACTTCCAAACCATGGACTCTCCCAGCCCGCTTGATCATTGTATCTCCAACTCGTATTGGCACAGGTTGTACGTAACTACTCTTAGAGTCCCAAACTCTATCGAGGGCATAGCCTAAGGACACGTCACACTATGCCTACGAGAATCTGCGCCGACATACGCCTCAAGAAACTCTTTGCCTGTGACTTATGGGGCGTGATTTGTGGCCAATACGACCCTCCGCGATGTCTCTCCTACCGCTATACTTCCTTGCGCAAGCTTCACTAGAGTCGCTGTATTGCGTACAGCCTGTGCTTAGCTTCGATGCCGTGCGTTCTATGGTTCCCTGCTGCTCGAATTCACATCTGACAAATACATTGTTTCATTTTTCCTTTGAAGACAACTCCCCTCTGACAGGCATCTGCCGCCTCCTTGAACACTAGTAACAGCCAGGCCGATCAAAGACACGCAGCCCGGCAATCGAGCGATCATACATATGTAGCTCAGAAGTGTTTGGACGTTTGACGTTCGTCTCCGCGGCTTACTGAGAAGAACCGCGGGTAGACTGCTTTGGGCTGGGGCTGGGGCTGCGAAGCTCCCATTATCCACGAAGGTTGACTGGAAGCCTAGTATCTGGTGACGTGATGAACACTCTAGCGGGCATTCCATACCAGTGCCAGTGGCTGTGCGCGGTACAGGCAGATATGACACCGGGCACCGCCTGAAGATGTGAGTGGAGTCACTGTCCAAACGCGTAGAAAATACCGAGTACTGAACCTGCAGTCGCGAAGCGTACATATTACTGTATTATGAAGGCTGATGCTACATAAGCGTAGGCGCGTACAATCCGACTCAATTGCAACACGGGAGCTAACTTCCGAGTCTGATCACTCTCGCGTAGCTGGTGCGAACCAGGGAATCGCAAGACGGATACGTCGCATCCACGAATACAATGCAACGCTGATGCTGGACCTCATAGGTATACTGACTTTCGATGAGCGCTCATTATGTACCACAGCTGTACCATTGCAGTCCAGCTTACGGGCCGTGCCATGGAACAAGCAATGGGCCGAAGCAACTGGCGCTGACGTCCTTGCATGGTTCGAACGCTCAGATCATGTCAGCTTGGTGTATTCAGTGGCAGCCAGAAATGAGATAACGACGTCGAAGAACACGGGAACGAATGAGGGCCATGATTCGCAAAGATAGTAAGTCATCTGTGTTAATCACATCGCATCCTGTAACATTTGGTATGGTAGTGGATTGGTATTTCGGTTGGTTAGCGAATGCCTAAGTATGCGCAAGGCTGCGATTGGTGTGTCAACAGTCCTTCGTTCCCAACCGACATGTTGTCGGCGCCCCATGCCTCTTCGCCCTCCATGTATGTGAAGATTATTTTGCGAGGTGAGCTTCCTTGTGACGTTTTTCGGTTCCGAGCATCATACGGCGCATTTTATCCGTCCTGAACATTCCAATATCTTTGCATCAGATACCAGAGGCCCTAGCCTTGGTGAAGCATGCACAGGTATCCGGTGGTTGCTGCCCCCGACCATCTTCACCGCATACCGAATGTCGCTCTGTGATAAGGCCGGCCACTGCTTTTTGGCTTCCAATAACTGGAGCGGAACGTTCTCACGTCAACGTATATCGTGTCAGGTGTGCCTCAGTTATTCTTGTCCATCCAGATTCCTTGGCCTCTCAATCTCAGACCTTGTTCGCAGGCCCGGGGTCGAGAGCAGAAGCGCCGACCTGTGAACGTGGTCGCTGAGCGTGATCACTTGCATATTCCCAGGTAATAAACCGTCTCGTCCAAGTCTCGTCAGCAAGAACGAGCGTCATCGGTCACAAGTTCTCGTGCGGGGCGCGCCGCTGTCATACAAGAGTACGTGCCTTATCCAATACGTCACAGTCATGGATTCAAGGATGTCCGTGCCCTTGTTCTTGTCAGCATTCCTCACCACTGTGCCTGCCTGTCGACCTATAGAAGAGCCATGATGTCTGCTGCTATCGTTAGGACACGCCAAGCTCTCTCTGTGAAGGTGCGACTATACTCCGCGCTAATATTTCTACTCGTCATGGGTGATTACGGCAACAACGGTGGCTATGGCAACAACGATAGCTACGGTAGCGGAAACAGTGAAGGCATGGGAGGTGGGATGAGTGGGGGGATGGGCGGTGGTAACAACGGTTACGGCGCTAACGGCGGCGTGGGTGGTGGAGGTGACGACAGCTACGGCAACAGCAGCGGTATGGCCAGCGGAAACAACGATTACGGGGGCAACAACGGCGGAGGAAACAACAATAACAGTGGAAGTAATATGGGAGGCGGCTTCAGTGGGGCGACGACAACTACGGAAGTGGCACTGGCAGCGGCGGCATCGGCGGTGGAAACAACAGCTACGGCGGTGGCGGAAGCAGCGAGTTCAGCAGCAGTGGCGGAGGCATGGGCGGTTCGTCCGGTGGAGGATTGGGAGGCAATTCGAGCGGTGGAAGCACCTCGTTCGAGAATCAAATGCTGGACAGTGGCGTCGAGAATGTCGCTCAGAAAGCTGGGTTCAATGTGGTCAGTGTCGCCATGAACATGATCGATCGCAGCCTATCATTGACCCGTATGACCGCAGAACCCACAAGAGGTTAACTCGGCGGTGAACGCCTTCGAAGGCATCCGTAAGGAGCTGTAGTCACTGAATAACATGCAGAGTGTACGTGTGTTCATGCCACTTAAGCCCGCTCTTTGCGGAAGGCTCATTGATATTTTTCGAGTTAGGTCTGTCCCGACCTGCTGCAGGAGATCTTGAAGGAGTTAACATGTGTATGAGCTTGGTTCAGTTGGCATGCACGCTTGGGTTCCGATCCCGTCCTCGAGTAGTCGATCATATGCTGAAGCTACCGATATTGACGTACAGTGACTGGCCACGGAGCATTTCCACCGAGCTCGACTATACTGAAGCGCAAAGCTTGTGAGTGCAATAATAGATCCCAACCATCTAGTTGAGGACGAGGGAAGTACCGAAGAACCGAGTGCTTCACGCCGAGTTTGCACGAAGCCATGACAGAAGATGTGGGCGGTGTCACGGTTCGGTATGTCGGCGTCGTCCAAGCAGTTTGATAAGATGATACATTGACTGGCGTCCTCTATAGAACAAGAAATGCGTCCTTCTACTACATGCGCGCACCAGATCAAGCTTATGCGATATCAGTCCGCTGGCATTGGCGCGATTTTGCGGGATGGTGTCATCTGTAAACTGTACATCTCGGGCTTCATGGTGTGAGGCTCGTCAAGACGCACTCGCATTCAATCTTCATCTCTGACACATTAATGTCCCGACTAGAAAGCATACCAGGCGTTGGTGAGACCCACCGCTCACGAAGAACGCCGGCTAGCAAGAGCGGTTGATCGCGCGGATGATCGCACGGACAGCACAAGTGATCGTTGATGAGCCCGACTTCCCCGAGGAGGAGTCCGTTTATGTAGTCACCACCGGGTCGCCACGCTCGGCGCCGACGTACCTTGCAGATCACTCCCACCCAGCCCCACCCAAACCGGAGTGTTCCACGCGCGCCGATATGAATCATTGGCTCACGCATGCGCCGGTACCCGATACACCGTGGGTTGGTTTCGACTCTCCGAGCCTGGTACCATATCGAGGTACCGTGTCCTGTTAGCGGGGGTCGGATGATGAGTCAGGCCGGTCAGGGAAGGTTAGTGCGCTCTGAGCCGTAGTTGATGAGTCTCATGAGGGTTGTATTGATGGGATACAGGTTGGAACAGGTGCGCAAGAGATGTTCATTCATGTCAGATATATCATGCCCGAATGGTGAGCGCCAGAGCCGTGTTTACATGGCGCTTTCGCATGCTGGAGCGCAGAATTACTTCAACAGTTATGGAAGCATCCCTCGCTTCGTATTTCTCTCAGAGATTGAGTACGTCAGTGCGCCCAACCCTAACGGTGTCACACGATGACGTTCACAGGCAATAAACGTGCTGATCATTGATAGACGATTTCCTAAGCCTAGTGCGATGAGGGAGCGGAAGCCAGCTGAGGTCGCACAGCATACCAGGAAGCTCAGCAGGTAGTTCCTGCAACCACTGTGAAAAAGTCTGACTTCGTATTACTAGCATGGAGTGGTCTCAACTTCACAGACTGGCAGTTGGGCAGACGTGCCATCGACTGACTCGGGATCACGAATCACCAGCTACTCGGGTCATGTCCTACGTGAGACAAACATATGGTCGTAGTGCACTCTACCTCCAGCAGTAGGACGCATCAGCGGGTCTGTCAACGCGGTCTGAGCGACTTACGCGTACGAGTTGGGTCGGCGATATTTTCCTCTTTTGAAACCTGCATAGCATGCTCGAGGTCGAACATTGCGATACAGTGCTCGCCATAAACTGGCAGCCATTTGAGTGTACATTCTGTGAATGAATTAGTTCGCTACTACGTTGTCACCGAGTCTGTGGTCTGCGTACCTTGACTGTCGCGGTTTGCCACTCCCTCTTCAATTCTTCAATATAAGGAGGCTGCCATGGCCTCAGGATTGTGGCAGCATCACGGTAGCGGCGCAATACAGCCCTTCCGCTTTTCTGGGGTGGTCGGACTTGGGTTGAACGTTGAACGGGCAGCTGATGTAAAGACATGTCGTGTGCCTGTTCCCATCACTTCACCGCCATCCCACCCGCCCTTACGAGAACGCCCGGGCCTACAGTATGCGTGGTATCTGCCAGCTCACCGCTCCTCGCCTGGGTCGCCTCGTTGTAACCGCGCCCCGCGTTCATATGGTGCAGCGCTCCCCCGCTTGGTGTTGCGGTGCCACCGCACCGCCGTCCTTGTGAGCCACGACGCAAGTAGTTGGCGCGTATATGTTTGCTCACTCAGGGCCATCTGCCAGCGGTAGCAAGCAATACGTGGCCTCGCATCGTGGCCAGTCTGAGCTGCCACGGCCGTTCACAGGTGACGAAATGGCGTGGAAGGCTGCGCTTCGGGCTACAGTGCACTCCTCGTCGCCGTACTGCGTGCACTGCCTTGCCTGTCCGGCTGATTTGAGGCGCCTTCCGAAGGCATTGGGGCGCGATTAGAGGGAGGGACTTTGGGGTTCGTGAGGGATGGTGAGGAGGAGCGCTCTGTCCCGCTACAGGGACGTACACTACAAACCCGGTGTAATAAGAAGAGGCGCTCCTCCTCCGAAGGGGGGTTTAAGGCTTCCCCGCACTAGTACACTACTGATCATCAGATCCGAACATCTCGACATCGCCTCGGGCGCGGTCGTTCTTGCGTCCGATGGTCCCGTCACTTCTGCCCAAGCGCGAAGTCTAATACCTATTTACGCTACGTTGCCATTAGCTGCGTGATAAAGTGTCCGCTGCAAATGTGATCGTGTCATTGTTGTGTGAATAGCTACACAACATTGTTGGGTGATAAAGCGAATGCACGGTAGGTTCGCGGGCATGACACCAAACTTTGTTTCAGAGAAGTATAGTCCCGCCGGCGAGGCGTCGCGACGGGCGTATCAGCGATGATCTACACATTGCGACACACGCATGGCCTCGCATGGTTGGCGGTCGCAGGAGCCTGCTAATCGGGCGGGTGCGACGGCACTGCCCGCGCGGATATAAAACACGTCCTGCACTTTTTTGACGCGCTCGCTCCTGAGCCATCCTCCACACTGCTCAGCTGGTTTCTGGCACATCGCGCGCACGTCTTATTCCCTCCTTCACGCACTTCACCCAGATCTTCGTCTCTCTCATCGCCGGTCGATTGCGAGTTGCGACACGCATCTTTACGAATCCCCTCCCCTTCACGAGTCCCGAGACGACCTACCTTGATCCCGTCTGATATCATGAGTCTTACTTCGCAGTCTAGCACACGCATCCCGCCTCCGTTGAAGTCGGCGACGATGCGCAAGTGGCCCCGTGCCTCCCTCGGTCTGTCCGCACTGACCATCTCATCCCGCGCACCACCCACGCCTGGCCCACTGCCTGAAGCAGACCAGGGACAGATCACCGAGATCGCAATGGCCATCGCCGAACAACTCGCGACGATGACCAATGCCAGCCAGCCCGTCGTAACCGACGAGCCGCTCATGCTCGCAAGTCTCGAGCCCGCCCGGGTCGTATCTCTCCACACCTGGCTCCGGGATCGCTACGAGTGGGATGACCCCAACCGAATGATGTTCGATGAGGACGTCACCGCGCAGGACCTCGCACGAGACATTGTCACCGCGCGCGAGGAGACCGGTGCGGCTGAGGAGGAGGACGACTTCGAAGAGAGCTTCAAGACCGCTGCGGAATTCATGGCGAGCCCCTCCATCTGGGTATCAGACACCAGGGGCACCATCCGCACTGTCCACGCCGCCACGCCTCGCATAAACACCACCATGGAGACATTCCGTGAGTGGCACAGCCCTCCGCTGACACGCCGGCGATGGACCTGACCCCTGAACAGCTTCCATCGCGCTGCGCCTGTCTCCGGAGCGCGGCTACGAGACGCCCCTCCGTAGCGCGCCCGTCCCCGTCACAGCCAGCAAGTATCTCAGCGGGCAAGCGACGGTCGACATCGGCATGGCGCCGTACGAGTCATGGACTGGCAAGCGGTCTCGCAAGCACAGGTGCGTCTCACGCGCGCTCTCCTTGTGATGCTCGCTCACCCGTCCTCAGCCGCGCAAGCAAGATGATCTTCGGCGTGCTGGGCCTCGCCGCGCTGGCGTCGCCCCTCTCGCCGACGATGAACAACGCACTCAGCCCCACGCACGATCCCCGTGCGCCCTGCTCTGCGCACACACCCATCTTCTCGCCGTGGCTGCAGTCGCTCCGGGTGCACTCCGTCGACCCGCTCACGTCACCGTGGCTGCCGAATCGCCGCGGCTCCGACGGCCTCTGGGCGTTCCCCCAGTCGCCCCGCGGCATTCGCTGCTGAGCTCACACTCCACGCCCATCTGGGCCTCCGACTGAGACTGAGAATGGACCTCACCTCTGTTTACTGCAAGATAGATATCTCCGTCAGGTAGACTGTCGCTTGCCCTCGTGGTCGGGTTGGCCATTCGTTTGATGCCTTCCTTGATGATCTGGGTCGTTGGGCCGACCATGACGATGCACTATATGTTCACGATACGCTCACGATGTGTTACTGTATGGAACCTTGGTTAATAGAGCTGCTGTGGAGGCTCCTAACATGAAACTCAAGACAATAGTCTGTTCACGGTCTCGTAGGAAAGGCAGATTCGGGGAACGCAAACACTTTTGCGAGACCATGCACGAAATTGGTGCGTCCTTCCCCTCCTGTTCTAGATCTGTGCGCGAGCCCCATGATTGAAGCTTTGAATTGTCAATGGAATGTACGAGTGCGATCACTGGCAATTCCACGTCCACTGCGAGATTCGTCCAGGGTCAGGAGTAAGTACCTGCCAGAGTGAAACGGCTTCATGCGGACGTCGCTGATACAGCCCTGTGGGCTTGCAAAGTCCAGACTCCGGTTACATTTAGCAAACGAGGTATCGAGAGCTGATCGAGACACTGCCTGCCGCCAGTGGTGCAGCTGTGCAGCACGCACATACGGCCGAGCCTCAGCGGGCTGTGGTATCTATGCGTCACGGGTGCCAGGAGGGGAGGCTGGTATGTGTGCTCTGTGCTAATAGATCACTCACAAAAACCTGCCGCTGACGAGGTTCGTCTCGGGGGCTCGTCGCTCAGCTGTCCTGGTTCCCTTGACAGGAAAGAGCTGACCTGCACAACAGTCAACGTCAGTAAGTATCTCCTCGAGGTGCAATCAATCAAATGTAACAATTTCTTGCATCTTTCAAAAGTCATGACAGAATTCGAAGCAGAAACTTCTGAAGAGATTGGATAACCGCGCGAGTGCGCCTTTTGGACAATGATTGAAAACCCTTTCCTTGCTCCGCTATGTACGGGACTATACATCGGAAGCCTAGCTCATCCATGACTTTTCTGCTCAGGGACGGTGAATCTTTCGAGCCAGAATCGTGCCCCTTGCGCGCATGCGCAGTGTTGGAAGGCACGAAATGAGAGAACCGAGAACCAATCCTAAGTCCCTCCTTACTTACTTACTTACTTACTGACTTACTTACTTACTACTTACTTACTCATGTTCGGAGTTCAGACATTTGAAAAGAACTTACTATGTTTGGGCAAACCCGTTATGTTCTTCCACTTTGCCCCGGGCCCGCGGAGTGCAACTTCATTCTGTTTCCGATCGTGACTTCAGACAAAAGTCAGACATGCTTGAGTAGTCCATCCTTCTGGCACAAAATGGAGTGGGATCGATTTGAGAGAGGATGGAGGCGAAGGTGAAAAAGCAGAGTGTGATGTGACAAGCTGTGATGGGCGTACTTGAACGCGTGACGTCACAGATCCTGTACGCGTCTACGCGTCACACTCGACCTCCAACTCTGGTTGCGCGACTTGGGCATTTCCCTCCACACTCTCCTTTGGACGACGCGGACTTGCGGAAGAAGATATGTCTGGCAAGACTGGTGGACGAAACTTGCACGCGAGAGCAATTCTGGGTCCGGAGCTCCATAGTCGGCTGTCGGATACGAAGGTACTACTGGTAGGCGCAGGTGGTATTGGTTGTGAACTCCGTGCGTTATACTGCCTCTCGAGCAAGTGATTCGTATGTTGATTCAGTCTTGTATATACTGCATCTACCTTGTTCGCTATGACCCCCGCCTCTACGCGGTCGTCGCCTCATCCGGGACGGCTACACAGTGAAGAACATCGTACTCACGGGCTTCGGACATATCACTCTCCTTGACTTGGACACAATCGACCTTTCGAACCTCAACCGCCAGTTCCTTTTCAAGAAGAAGGATGTGAAGCAGAGCAAGGCGCTGGTGCGTTGCCTTTACATCTTAGTTTGCGGTTGAGCTCAGTTCAACGCCACGACTGGCGGACAGGTCGCAGCGAAGACCGCGTCTGCTTTCAACCCAAACGTGAAAATCACGCCAATACACGGGAATATAAAGGAGCCCCAGTTTGACGTTGCATGGTTCAGAGGGTTTGACATTGTCCTCAATGCGCTGGACAACCTCGGTACGTTACCATATATCTGCTGTCCGGACTTCGAGGTTCACGTCTGGGCAGATGCCCGGAGGCATGTAAACAAAATGTGCATGGCAGCCAATGTCCCGTTGGTAGAGTCGGGTACTGCTGGCTACCTAGGCCAAGTACAGCCGATCGTCAAGGTGTGCTGACTCACCTACTCGTTCCAAATGAAGTATTGATTATACGACCCTGCACTCAGGATAGAGCAGAATGCTTCGACTGTATCCCAAAACCAACACCAAAAACGTTCCCCGTTTGCACTATTCGCTCGACGCCCTCTCAACCAATACACTGTATAGTATGGGCGAAGAGTTACCTCATGCCGTGAGTAGCCCCAACCACCATCCCAGGACGATACGCACAACTCTCTCTCGTGTCTGATGTGTACAGTCAACTATTCGGCGAAGATGAGGACTCGGGTAGCGAGCTTGATGAGGCCGAGAAACAGGGCGAGAATGGTGCGAGGGATACCCATCCGATTCTTCACGGTTTAGTAATTGCTGAATCCGTATCCCTCGACTCCAGCGCAGGAAATCGCTACCCTACGCAAAGAGGCGCAGGCGTTCAAAGCTGTCCGCACGGCCCTTCGAATGCCGGAAGTTGAAGGCCAGGGCCCGAGCGCCGCCAAAATGGCGTTCGAGAAGGTATGAGCAATTCATCTGAGGTCGTGCACACAATTGAGTGTATTCGTTGCCCTATCAGGTATTCCACTCGGATATCCTAAATCTTCTTTCCATGGCGGACATGTGGCGCTCTCGCGCACCGCCGACCCCGCTGGACTTCGAGGGTATCAGGAACGGGACGTTCGCACTGAACAAAAAGGCATACGTTGAGGACACCACGGCTCAGCGCTCCTCGAAGGCAGTCACGATGGACAATGGAAGCACAAGTGTACCCAATGGATCGTCTTCCAATGGCAACGGGGCCAGCACAGCTGGGTTGAAGGACCAGCGAGCATTGTCGCTCAAGGACAACCTGGACCTATTCGTGTCGAGGTATGCTCATGGTCCTATGGTCCCTGTGGCAGAATCGCTTAGTTGACCGCGATACGTAGCGCTGAGCGACTGGCCGCGCGACTCCGGTCGGGGGAGGACACCATTTCGTTCGATAAGGACGACGATGATGCGCTCGACTTCGTCACGGCGGCCTCCAACCTCCGCTCTGTCGCCTACGGCATCCCGAGTAAAAGTCGATGGGAGGTCAAGGGTGCGTCTCTGCCTACATTGATGACCTTCTCTCCGACGAATCGATTGTACGTACAGAGATGGCTGGGAACATCATCCCCGCTATCGCCACCACCAACGCGATTATCGCCGGGCTCATCGTCCTGCAAGCCTTCCATCTCCTCCGCAAGTCCTACAACACCCTCCGCAACGTTCACGTACAGTTTAAGCCCACCATGCCTCTTAGCGCGATCAACATGACGCCGCCTAACCCGAACTGCGGCGTCTGCAGGGACACTTACGCGGAAGTGCGCTGCGATCCTACGCGTGTGACGCTCGGTGAAGTCATCGAGGGCGTCCTGGGCGATGGGGAGGACGCGGGAGGGATTGGCAAGCGCGATGTGAGCGTATATGAGCAGACGCGAATGCTGAGCGATCCGGACTGGGATGATAACCTGGAGCGGACGCTCGAGAGCTTGAACGTGACGCGGGGCAAGTTCCTGTCGGTTGTCGATGACGATGGGGAATTCGGTACCATCCAGGTTGCGATTGGTGTGCTACCGTAAGTCTGCTCTTTCATATGAGCACCAGTGTCGAGCTCATCCTGGCACCATAGGCCAAATCATCCTCCTGACGGCCCGGCCCTGGTCCTGCCATCTCCGTTGCCGACACCACCAAGAAAGCCCAAGCTAGCTATGCCATCGACGCCTCCGCCAACAGGCACGAAGCGTTCCGCCCCTGACGACGACAAGCTGGAGCCTGCAGCCAAGCGGATAAAGACGAATGGGGCTGCGCCCGTTCCGCCGCCGCCGTTCACCCCAAGCAAAAAGAAGAGGTTGGAAGACGACGGTCTAATCATGCTCGATACCCTGGACGAGCCGTTAGAAGACGATGTCATCTTGGTTGATTGATTGAGGATGTGATAGACTGTGTAGTACTGTGTTATACTACGGTTGTGCTAACTGTATTCGTACTTATGTGCTTTGTTTGCTGCTGTCGCTGAATCCATCGAGGTTATTTTTCCAGTGTGGGCCTACGGTTTGGCGTTCAGCGATGAGATGGTTGCAAGTAGATTCGAAGTGTAAAGTGCAGATAATGTGTTGGTACAGTGTTATGTGCAAGCCAGGCGAAATGGCCCTCACTCCGGTTCTACGTCGCTACTGTCCAAGCAAATGAGGTCCTCCTTTGCAGAAGAGTCGATGACTTTGCCGAACACTGCCTTCTCAGCTCTCTCCAGGTCATCCTCGCTTTCACTATCGTGGAAGTGTAATGGCGAGTCTTCTCGCGAAGTGGTTGGCTTGGCAAGAGAGGCTACAGGACGGTCCACACAGCTCTTCTTCTTGCCCGGTCTTGGCGCGAGGTCAATGTCTCTCTTGGAAACTTGGAGCGCGGCGAGGGCGTCGAGCTGCGTGCGGAAGAGCCTTCAGTACGAGGTACGTAAGACGTGCAGGAGACCAAGTTACCTTGCTCTGCAGCTGAGGGTCAGTCGTCTTCCGCCCATCCTTCGCGGTTGGATCGAACCCTAGCTGCTTGATAAGATGAGCGGAATACGCATTCTTGTGGGGTTTCCTGTTCTCCTCGTCGCTCGCTTCCGATTCGCTCTCGGTATCAGATACTTTGGCCACCCGGGCCTTCCCGCCTGGCTTTTCCTTTTCTTCCTTCTTGACCTTCTGCGTCTGCTTCTTAGCAAACTCTCTCGCAGTAGCGACCGCTTTGGACCCCGCCTTGTCTCGTTTGAGGAGCTGCTGCAGAGCGCGATCGGCTTCCAGGGTCGAGGCTTTGCGTGATGCTTTCGCTTGAGCGTCGCGGCCCATTGACTCGGAAAGGAAGAGCGTTTTCGAGTCGCCCGAGCCTGAGATGACATGGCCAGAGACGACATAAGTCGCGCTGTTGCTTTCGCGTTCCGGTTTCAGGCCCCATTGCTTGGCCGGATCGTAGTCCGTCTTCTTTCGCTTTGCGTAGCTCGACATCCCAGACGTCCTGATTGTCTCCGTCAGAAGATAAGTATTTTGACAGACAGATAAATGCACATACCCGCTAGAAAATTCGGCACGACCAGCTCGCTTACGCTCGACAGCGTGTTGGATGTGCCAGTCACACACGTCCGCGACGCGTCTGTCGCACCAGCTCCCACATGTCGTGCCATCCCTCCGGACAGCCTTGCACATGCCTAGATCTAGAGAGTATCCAATCACGGCAATTGATTCGACAGACTCTGGGGTGAGAGCGAGGATATTATCGGTTGGATGGGGCGTGTCGCCGGATCGCTGTATGACACGTCAGCAATACTAGGACCGTGACCAGCGTTTACGGACCTGGAACGGCTTGAGAATCCTCGGGTTCAGGAAAGCCACGACGGCACCTTCCTTTAGCATCGACATCTTCTCAAACGCGCCTTTGCTCCCTCCACGATAGATCTTCTCCTTCTTTCCATTCTCCTTGGTGACTACGTCGTATCCATCCGACTCGAATAGCAGCAACGACAACGACGCGTCTCCACGAATGACAGTCTGACCACCCGTCGCAGAAGAATCGCGCGCAGTACGGCACCCGAAGTCCACGAGCTTCATGTTGACGTACTTCTTCCCGCTTGGGCGAGGCGGCTCGTCCTTACGCTTGCGCTTGGGTCGCGGTGGACCTTTCGCGGGAACCGGTGCCTCCGTAGATATGTCTAGCTGGTCGACCGTATCTTCGTCCTCCTCATCTGCGCCCATCTTATCGTCACGACCGATGCCTACCGGTGCCTGACTACACTTGACTTTGCCACGCTCTGCGACCACGGCGATGGTCAGCCAGTCGCCGGATACGGGCACGTCGTAGCCCTGTTTGCTGGGCAGAAGGCGAACGACAGAGTACAACTTGGACGGCGAGAGGTAGTACCGACCCCGCAAATGATCCTGGAAGTCTTCGAACGGGATCGCACGGGAACTGACATAGGGTCAGAATAGCCTGTGACGAAGCCAGAGAGACTCACGAGAGGCGAATGCCAGAGTTAGGTTCAAGCTTCTCGAACCGAGGATCATCGAAGGGTGGTTTGTGATCTACAGGTCCAAGGACGAGGTCCTCGACTATCGCTAGACGGTCATCACGAGTCGCCCCGGTCTCCGAATCGTTGAATGAGGTGGCTACAGCAGGTTGAGTAAAAGCACTCGATCGATTCGTGGTGCCCTTCGCTAATCGTGTGTCCTCCTGTGAGTGAACCTTCGCGAGCTTCTCTAGGACTGTAGATGGCGCATGTTTCTTCGTTTGAGTACTAACAGCATGTGATGAAGATGATGACGATGTCACTGTCGTGCTAGCAGCCGGTCTTGGCCGCTGCTCCGTGACAGGTAAGCTGGTCGAAGGCCGTTCTGCATGACTGAGTTTCCTCTTCTTCTCTGCAACGGATTTTTGTATGTAAGACTTCGCCAATGCCAATGCGTAATAGACTGCAGTACGTACTAGGTGACGGCGTTGCAGGGGCGAGTAGATTCCCGGAATGCGGTCGCCGCTTCGGAGATTCAGGGGCAACAGGCAAGCCCACCTCAGTTCCAGTGAGCTGAGCTTGTAGCGCAGCGATCTGACGGCGCAGCTCGGCTTGCCGCTCCTGCTCCAATGCCTTCTTGCTTGACGAAGACTCCATTGTGAATGGCAGCTATAATATCAATTCAGTGTGCCCTCCTTAAAAGCAGGATAAGACACTCCTGTAAACTGATCAGTCTACAGGCGACCACACGAAATGAGTCGCCACGCACTGGATGTCGCCCCGTTGCTGCCTATTATCAGGATCCAATATTTCTCCGTCAGTCTTTACACGATGCTACTGGTTACGCTGTCGTGCAGTGATGTGGGCACGCAGCATGAGACTTGACGACGGCCAGGTCGAGCAACGAGGACGACGGAAGGGAACAAGACACGTCGCACATGTGACGCGACGCGACAACAAAGCGCGAACGCGGTCACATGAGCATTTGATCCCCTTCGGCGCTTGTCTGAAGTTGCTTTGACCTTCGCAAGCCTTCGCACCGGGATGGCGCTTCGACTTGGACGGTTGGGCGTCCTCACACATCTTGGTCCTGGTATCCCCGACGGCGTGCTTATGTGTCAAAAACACACTGCATTGATTTCATTGAGGCGTCTTCGCAAATATTCAATCGGTTGTCCATCATTATGTCAAGCACGGAGTCGGACGACTCTCCGCTGCAGATTCGCAACGTCGTGGTCAAGATGCGATCTCGTGTGCACCTTTCCTTTGACAGGAAAAATCTCGATGCATCCCCGTGCTAAATTACAGCTCGATGTGCCAAGACTGCAGCGCCGTGACCGACAAAAGGTTGCTTGACAATGTCCGTGGGCTTCCCTGCTGATTCGCTTGGAATGCTCCGAACACCGGGCGATACCAGGGCCAAGTCATGACCTCAATACGGGCACGTTGTGGGCGATGGCAACATGGTTACCAATGCTTTGACTTCCGGGCCTGTGGCCACTGCCAAAACGGGCCTTGTGCCATCTCCAGCTTCAGGGGTTCTTTGTGTCCGTACGGCCACAATGCCCCAACTACGCCTCTGAAATATATTTAATGGGTAGTGAATGCACTCAGACTTTCACCTGTCTCCTTCCCAAGGACAGACACCCGCCATCTCCCTCAACTCCAGATCTCACCCGTCACACGATTTCGCTATGGGCAGCAGACGAAGACGCAATAACAACGTCCTGGACAGTGTAAGTCTTTGGTTACCTTATAGGAATACTCTACACGTATGTTGACATCATCCCGTTTTCAATTAGAACCGCCAGCTGGATCAGCAGATAGAGAAGCAGACGGAGATGCTGAGGCACTACAGCCCTGAGCAGCTCCAGTACATGTCGGTCTCTGCGACTCCTAATGGGCAAGGCATCCATATACACTGGCACGAAGAGAGGCAAGACACTGTCAATTTTCCAGCGTTGATGTTCCTCGCGCTTGCGGAGCAAGCGCGTCAGGGCATGGGCCCGGGCGCAGTCGAGGACGCAGACGCAGCCATAGAGCAAGCCTTTAGCGACGCCGGCGACAATGACACAGAAGATGGGGAAGAAGAGGTCGATATCGCCGCCATCCGTGCGCAAGACCGATACCGCAGCCCGACGGAGCCCGTTCCGGGCCACTACGATGCCTCGCCGTTGCGCCGTGGCATGAGCGTCGATGCGGGTGCGCGCAACGCAGAATGGTGTCCTGACGCGTGGATGGGTCTGAACACAAGCAGTGCGCATGCGTCCAGGAAGTTCATCAAGGCGGAAAATGATGGTGTCTTCGAGATCATCCCGGACCCGCCGACGCCGTCAGACGGGTGGGGGGTCTCGGAGTATGCGCCCTCTCCTGCAGCGGAGGCGGGGTCTGAGTACACGTATGAACCCTCGCCTGACAGTGCGGTGGGGGGCGCGGGATCAGAGTATGCGCCTTCGCCCGTGGCCGGAGACGCGGGATCTCACTTTGCACCCTCGCCTGGTGCCGGAGACGCTGGATCTTACAGTAAGTACGCACCGTACGGAACGTCCGCACGCGCTGATGAAGACTTTCAAGGCAGGGAACCAACCCCGCAGTCTGCTCAGGTACTCCCTGATGCAGCGCCGATCCTGTCTCCAGCCTCGGTCCATTCAGAAACCACCTCCCAAGGGTCGCTCCACTTCCCCGAATGGATCCCTCCTCCGCCGCCTCCTCCTCCCGCCGATATGCCGGCTCCTCCCGTATTCCCGAGGAGCCGTCTCATACGCAGGCGCTACGGGACACGTTTTCTGAATCCCATCCACGATTACTGGATGTTGCAGCAGCAACAAATGATGACGGATTATCATGATGCTAACCAAAATGGTTCGTTTACTTGCGCTGCACTCTGCAACTTAAATTTTGTCTGATTTTTGGCTCTAGGTAGCGACGGGTCGTCTGAGCACCTCGAGTTTGTGCAGGGATCGTCGAGTGGGCAACCTCGTCAGCGGGACTACTAGATCTCACAATCTAGCAGCAGTCCCTGGTTGGTTTGGTTCTCTGAAATAGGCTTCTCCCTTCGCCGCAGTGATACATGCATGTCATCTTTTTATCTATCCTCGCATGTACTACTGAGTCGAACTTTGCTTTTATGGTCACGTGGTCGACGAAATACAGTTCTATTAGAGCGTCCGTAGTTTTTCTCATCATCAACTTGAATCCGGCTTCAGCTCGTTTTTGTTTCTCGTTCAGTGCTTCAACTGTAGTGAGGAGGAGCAAATTCTAAGCTTGACTTGCAATCGAATATGTCTTGCACTTTGCGGACGGAATTCAATGATCGATGTAAGCGCTGCCTACTGGCAGTGAGTAACTTGATGCTTTGCTCATGCACGCGTAACAGAACAACCAGTACGGTTCCGAACCATTGAGCGAACAGTAATTTCCATGAGAGAACCGCGCACAAAGTTCCGACGAACGTCACGACGAGTCCGGATGCCTAGTAGCGCGACGTGGATCCGACATTGGGTTCGCCTGGAAGGCATTGCACCAAGAATCTACGCTACGTATCTCCTCGGATCGCTGTACGCTGAGGTGATTGCTTTGAAGAACCAATAAGATCAGTCATTCCTATTGATAATTTATGCCTCACAGTTTGACACTCGCCATTGGCATGACGCGCCGGCAAGTCAGCCTTGGGTAACGCAAGAAAAATCCCCTAAAATGACGCAAAGACAAGACTCAGACTGTATCAGGCATCGCACCGCCCTCACGGCACCGTGATACGGACGGCTCTTGCAGTACAGATCGCCTTCGCAGAGCAGTTGTTCACAGACGGTCCCTGACTGTAGTCGGGCCACGCAACTCCAAAAAGCCAACGACGCCGACGGTCCTCGTGAAGCTTGTGATGAATGAAGGACACCCGCCTGGCCGTTATTCAACGTCACTGGCACTCGCCACCTTTGTCGTTCGTCCCATCAGCGCGCGCATTTTCGTCCCAAAAAGTACGCGAACCATACCGAAGAACCCTAGGCCTCTTCCATCGCCACTCGACTCAACAGGGCCCTTGTTGCCATGCAGACACGTGCATACAGCCGGAATACAAAGCCACCTAGCTGGGCCGCCGCACGGCGTCCCCTGAATGGCAATTTTGCCGTTTGGTTGCTTTGCAATATCATTGTCGCGCGGCGGAGCGTGTCAGTTGGCGTCTGTCCGTCTCCGCCGGGCTGTTAATTATTGGGACAATGGACGAAGCCTCGAGGTTCAATCTGCCATGATTGGATTATTTGGCTACAAGAAGAATCCCCAATCTGGATGTGGCCACCCGCCAGACGACGCTTCTGCGCATTCATATCGTGATCAAGTGCGTCTCCCACTGGCATCGCGACCATTGTCCTCTGCGCATCGCGATAGCTAGTGCTCGCATATTTAATGGACTCATGAGCGGTGCGGCATGGACTCGCTCCTCCCCTACTAGAGCGTTCGGTTTCGACTGAACCATATTCTTTCACATCTCTTCTACTGCAGCCTTTCCTTTGCATTACCGTGAACCCTGCTAAAATCGATCGTGCGATAATGGCCTCACATTCCGGTAACAGTCAGGGGTACGTGTGATATCCTTAGCGTCCAGTCCTTCCCGCTGAAAACGCTTCTATAGACTCTCAGATAGTAGTCACAACGATCCAAACGCGCCTATTCTCGTGGCAGAGAAGTCAGAAGTCTCTGATTATAAGACACCGTTTCCTTGCAGGCTCTACGGGTGCACGGTAATTGTGACGCCGACGGTGAAAGGGGTCGCGGCACACCTAGCCTCCGCTCACGGGATCCATGAACCACACCGTTGCCCTTGGCCGGATGGCCATCGTAGGGAATTCAGGGAAATCCAGACGATATCGGTCTTCCGACATATCATAGACCAACACGGCTGGAAGTTTACCTGGCGATGCCCTTGGTGCGGAAAGGAACATCCGCTCGGTACGAGGAAAGAGAATGCACGAAGGCATAGCCTGAAATGCGATGCGTGGGTCTTTTACTAAAATCACTCCTCCGCGCATCTCATACTAACCCATGGTCTTCCTACTAGTCGTCGTTATCCCGTGACCGACAGTCAAACCCCCTGCGATCCTGCCCAGGCCTTGGCCGTTCTAAGAGACGTGCAGAAGCTCGTCGAGGAACGCCCTGAAATTGCTATCAATCTGTTCGCGAATTGTCCCGTTCTGTCTCTTTCTACCCCAACCGACGCTCAGCAAGAGGCCAGCGATCCCACTAAGCTCTGGCACGTCATCCAAGATCTGCAGGAACTCCTTAAGGAACGCCCGGAACTGGCTCAAGATCTGCTCGAGAAGTTTCCCAATATCTTTGGCACCCTTGAAGATCTAGAGCTCAAGTTGTTGGAACAGTAGAGTCCTTTGGAATAGGGGGTTCGGGTCGTTGGCACCGCAAGTCGAACATACAGATGCGCGCTGGTCGTGCACCACAACTGCCGTTCACATGGAGCTCTCAGCTTATTTTATGTCGCTACGATGTTTCATCGCTGCTGGACGGTCGACTGATGTATGACTCGTGTACGTTCTCTTCTCGCCGCTCATTTGTCATACCCTGCTTGTAGCCCATAGACAATCTCAGTCCCTCTGATCTTGTCGTCTTGATACTATATGTACACACTCTTTTCCGCATTGCTTTTCATCACTCTCTGGTACCGGTTCTACTGTATTGCATACTCTATTTCGCCGACTCGCAATATAATCCAGTTATCACAGGAGTCAAACGCCATGCACCGATTTCGTAGTCATCAGTCCGCATAATCGGCATGAACATGTCCAGCCCCTTGTCGTGCACCAATTGGATAACACCAGAAGCGAAGGCGGTAATCGTCCTGCAAGTCTGATCGTATCCTGGGTCCCACCGTGATTGTGGGTCTCGCGCGGTCCTCATGTTGCTGGAGAGGGGTAAGTGCGCGTGTCTCATACGATCGGGAACAGCAAATTCATTACTGTAACGCGCGAACCATTTAGTGACCAGCAATGCAGCTTCAGGACAAACCATCACCGGCTATAGCTACTCACTAGCCACCAACCATGGATGCCTAGCCATTCGTCCTATAACACGCCACTCAGCCGCCTGCATCATATGTAAGTCGCGACGGGGATGCCTTCTGCAAGTCCACCGCTTCATGCTTATAACGTTCGCTAACACACCGCGTCAAACCATCATCGTCATTGTCACGGAGATGCCACCAGTTTCGCGGAGTGTAGACAGTCAAGCTAGGCCAGCCCCGTGAGATAAGCAAGCTCGATGACACATTGAGGCGCATTCGCACCCGGTATCTGTTCCCTGATCCGACTCGTGAACCTGCAGAGCTCTTGGTCTCAGCCTCATGCACCAAATCAAGGCACAATTCGCGGATTGCCGTAGGGTTCACCTGATCCGGCTTTAGCAACGGGACGAAGATGTATATTTCTCGCTGTCTATCGATCTACCCACCAGTGCAAACCACCGACTGATGGTCCTGTCAAGCGACTGACACGCCACCAGTCATATTCTGCGATCTCGCCGGAGTCTGGAGACGAGCTCGCGCCAATCTTGTATATAAGAACAACGCACCGAGTCTCAGCGACCAACGCCCTCAAACCCCACGTACTTCACTATCGCCGCAGACGAACTACCGCGGACAATGGCTAACATTGATCTGTCCCACCACCTCTCCGCGGAAGCGCGTCTCCGCAAACCTACGGCCATGAAAGAGATCTGGCGACTTGCTTCGCGCAAGCCAAATATGGTGTCTCTAGCCAACGGTCTGTCAGATCGTAATATGAGACATAATAGTGGTCCTCACGAACGACCCTCATGACGCAGGCGATCCTCCAAACACACTCTACCCAATCAAAAAAGTGTTGTTTGAGATCGCCTCTCCCTGGGGCGACGACCCCGTCGCAGCCTGGAAGACAGAGGGCTCCAACACGGCAACGCAAGTAATCAGCGCGACGCGCGACGGGCCTTCTGTCCTCCCTGTCAAGAAGGCCATGCAGTACACGAACGGGGCCGGGCACGTCGAGACGCAGAAGGCAGTCTCAGAGCTCGCGCACGCGTACCACCACCCGCCGAATCACGTCATAACCTTGACGCTCGGGAACGGAGATGCTGTCACGAAGTGCTTCCGGCTGTTCGGGAACCCTGGGGACCACTTCCTCGCGGACGAGTTCACGTTCAGCGCGCTCGTCCAAGCGGCCATCCCGCAAGGTATCAAATGGGTCCCGGTAAGGATGGACGACGGAGGGATGCTTCCGGAACAGTTGGAGAAGATAATGGTGAATTGGGACGCCACGCGAGGACCAAGACCGCATGTTCTCTATACCATCCCGTCAGTATCAACGACGGGGCAGAGCATCGTGCGTGACTGACCACCCACGCGTAGATGTGGACAAAATCCAACAGGTTCGACGTTGAGTGTAGAGCGGCGCCGGAAGATCTATGAGCTTGCTCAACGATTCGACCTCATCATTATCGAAGACGGTGAGCGAAACCTATCCATACGGGCTGACTTCCCCTGAGGATGTCGAATTTGCAGATCCGTACTACTTCTTGCAGTTCCCCTCGAATTCTGCCGCAGATACAACATTCACCCCGTCCTTCTTGTCAATGGATGTAGATGAACGTGTCGTCCGGGTCGACTCGTTCAGCAAGGTCATTGCTCCGGGCACGCGGCTCGGGTGGATAACGTCCAGCGCGCAGTTCCACGAGCAGCTAGTCGCTCTCACGGACGCGTCCAGCCAGCACCCCCACGCGTTCGGCCAGATGTTCCTCAGCGAGCTCCTAGGTCCAGAAGGGTGGCAGCTACCGGGGTTCGACAAGTGGGTACGCGGTCTCGGGATGGAGTACAAGCGCCGCTGCGACTTCTTCCTCGACTTGTTCGCCAAAGAAGTCGCCACTACTGGCCTTGCGGAGGCGATCGCGCCGGAAGCCGGTATGTTCGTCTGGACGCGTATTCATATCAGCAAGCATCCTAGATACCGGAAAAGTATCGCGAGCTCTGAAGAAGTGAAGGTTCCTCGCACGAATTGCAAGCAACTAATGGAGGAGTTGTTCGACACGTGCCTTGACGAAGGTCTGGTGGTGATGCCCGCGTCCATCTTCAAAGTAGACTCAGACGCGCAGTATGGTGATCCCGAAGATAATATTGAGGACGTGAGTAGAGTCTTGCGCATCTCTTGCTCGTTCCGCTCAACTATTGCGACTCAATAGCGATTGAACTATTTCCGCCTGACTTATTGCGGGACGGAGGAGATCATGACGACAGGTCTATCGACGCTCGGGAGAGCTCTCAAGCGCTTCTTCGCGGATTAACTAGTTCAAAGCAGTCGAAGTCAGTTCCCTGCACGCGTAGGAATGAAGTTAACCGCGACATACTGTGCTTACCAGGAAATATTCTTGGAGATCAAGTTAACGCATTACCTGTACAACAGAACTCGTACCTCCTTGTTTCTAGTCCTTTCAGTAGTAAAGCACGATTGTAGGAACGTGTTGTTCACAGTCGTTCGTGTCATGATGGTCGTTGCAAAGAGAGGACGGTCGCGCCGGTGATACAACGAGCGCTTACACTCCCGGATATGGCGATGACTTCAGCCCTGCCCCTCAGCCACAGCTCAGTGTTTCCGTGCGACCAACTCTCGACTAGGATCACTGACTATCACACAAACTTACTACGATGGCAACAAGACCGCTCAACGATGATGAAGTGCTCACGGAGATGAACAAGATGGTGTGCTCGCTACGTTGCACGACGAGATGGACCGACTCATGACGCTGTTGCTGTGGCCAGGTGGCCTTCATCAGGCAGGAGGCGTTGGAAAAGGCGCGAGAGATTCGCGTGAAGGCCGACGAGGAGTTTGCGATTGAGAAGGTGCGTCCCCCATTGTAATGCATTGGACGTGTGTTGAAGCCTAGAGCGAGTCTAGGCGAAGCTGGTGAAGCAGGAGCAGCAAGCCATCGACGCGCAGTACGAGAAGAAGCGTAAGGGTGCGGAGGTTGCGCAGAAGATGTATGTGGTGCACTCTAACCGCCGGTCTTTTACTGACCACGGCGTACACCCAGTGCACAATCCACCCTGACGAACAAATCCCGACTGCGGCTCTTGCAGCAGCGCGAGGAGCACCTCCAGGACCTCTTCCTCTCCGCGCGCGAGCTTGTTAACGATCTCGCGCAGGACGAGTCGCGCTACGTGCAGTTCCTCGAGGGCGTAATCGTGCAGGGCTTCCTCCAGCAGCTCGAGCCAGATGTCACCGTCCACGCGCGCGAGACGGACGTCGAGATCGTCGCCCGCGCGGCGGATGGCGCCTCGAAGCAGTACATCGAGATCAGCGGGCGGACGGTCTCTGTCACGGTAGAGGGAACACTCAGCAAGGATCTGTGAGTCTTTGTGCACACAATTGCTGCAGGGTTGCTCATTGCGAC
The DNA here is from genome assembly GCF_022376445.1 of Fomitopsis serialis. Taxonomy (NCBI): domain Eukaryota; kingdom Fungi; phylum Basidiomycota; class Agaricomycetes; order Polyporales; family Fomitopsidaceae; genus Fomitopsis; species Fomitopsis serialis. The sequence goes on along the minus strand of NW_025955004.1, from coordinate 240,015 downwards.
CTCTGCGCTACAGTGCCGGTGGTGTGAAGCTTGTGAGCGGGACCTCGCGCATCACCATCGACAACACCCTTGATGAGCGGTTGAGACTATTGGAGGATAGGGTACGTCCAGCATCGTGACAGTCGACGTTTGTCCTGTTGGCCTCATGTCCTTCGTCCAGATGTTGCCTGAAATCCGGAACAATCTGTTTGGCCCGAACCCGAACCGCAAGTTTTATGCGTAACTGGTTACGACACCCCTATAACTCGGTCTCGGATCGTTCACCTCTGCAAACACCTACTGTATCTCACTTGCCACTCGATGTTGCAAGGAATATAAAGAGCAATGATTGCTGTCGAGACGTTCACTTCCGTGGTTTCACAAATTTGTACAACGACGCAGCTACAACGACACAAGTTTGCCATCATGGGCAGTGGGACGCAAGTGTGGCCCGTTACAGGTATGTCTCAAATGGCCAATCACTGCGTGTCGCATATCTCCACAACAGGGCAAGTTGATTACCTTCGTGTATGTGCGCATGCTCCGTGTTGATATGTATCACGTCCGCGCATGCCTCTGGCATATTTACATGCGTATGAATAGGTACAGTCCTTCGTTTGCCTCGTCTACCTGTTATTTGAGGCGTCAGTCGAAATTCCGAATGAGCGCATCACTGGTGTGTCGTCCGGTACCGCTCAATTCGTATGGCTTCGCTGAGGTCGTATTTGCTGAATGCAGATGTCATGCTATGTGGCTATCGTTCATATTGACCACATCTCGTCCCCTTTTGGAACGTACGCCCATCCAACACCGATGTTTACTCATCTCTGCTCAATGTTCGCATCGCGCTCGACCTGGTAACTGCACAGCCTCGCGCACGCGGAGACGGGGCATGAACAGCAGGCATCGGAGTCCGAGCCTGTGTATCCCATTCGCGCCGGCTGGCACTGCGCAGAGCCGTCGCAACGATTACGCCAACTCGGGATGCATGAGTGTCGATATGTCAAATGGGGCGGTCGAATCTCTACGACTATGCTGGCGCTCGAAGAGATGAAGAAGTCATGATGAGGCTGGGTAGTACTGGCCAGGTATGAGCGTCCGCATGTTCCTCGTCTTGCCGGAGTGTTGTGTTGACCCCGCGACCGCACAGTGCCGAGGTTTAGCCCATGTCTTGATGTGTATGTGGCCAAATGAACTGGTTGCGACGCATCCTAGAGACACGATACACATATATCTCGCTGGCACTGAATTGAATGCGGAACTGGCCTGCGTGTGCCCTTCCCCGGTTCAGGACCCTGCGCAGCATCGATCCCACGTCTCTGTGGTCCACCTTGATCATCAATCAGCATCCTATTCACCGGCTCAAGGTTCGCAAGGGTTTCTATAGGCCTGACTGGCGTGTTTTTAGCCGGTTAGCCGCACTACGCCCTCCCTCCCCCGGTCAAAGAGGTCGTGTTTGTGGTTTGCCTACGGGAGATTACAACCACACGTCACATGTACACGTACATCACTTATCATTGCTTTCGCTGTCCCTGCTCTGTCCCCTTCGTTCACTTTGGAGTTTTTGCAGTACGCCAAGAGCCCAGAAGTCCTTGTGAGGTACGACTCCGCTTTCGCCAATGAATATCATTACTGAAATCGCGCTTTAGCGTTGTGGCCACAGACGGTCGTCCATACCTCGCGAACCGACGACCGACACGACGTAGCCGCGCATTTCTCATTTCAACGAAATGGATAGAGTCGAGCCGATGTAAGTGTCACTGTCCAGTGGACGCGGGTACTGAAAAAGGTTACGCATGTGTAATACAGTACAGCCGCAATGTCCGAGGGCTCCTCTCACTGTCCTTCGACCCTGCAGCTTCCCGTGGAAGTCTGCGAGCGGATCATCAACCACATAGCGATGGGATGGGATATCAGTCATCATTTCGTGGCGGACGAGCCGCATGTGTCCACTCTTGCATCCTGCGCGCTCGTATGCCAAGACTGGTACTTCCTGACGTGGTACCATCTGCGTCAACGCATCCATCTACGAGATAGGAAGGACGTTCTCTCGCTCTCCAAGACACTCCACGCAAAACCTCGCCTCCGTGAGGTCGTTCGGCAGGTCGTCATATCGGGTGCTTCTCCCGGGAAGCGTCAACCGATCCGGCACTTGGGGACGTTTGCCGCCATGCTCGCGAACAGAGCTCCCGCGTTGTGGAGGATCACCATTCAAGACGCTGAATGGACCACCGGCTCGGTCCGAAGGGAGGACATCGCCTACCTCGCTGCTTTCGGCTCCATTGGCACACTGATCGTCCGCAAAGTCACCTTGTCGAGCGTTGCCCAGCTGTCCTGCCTCGTGTCAGCACTCCCGAGGCTTAGGGCCCTATGGTGCGTCAACGTCAGTTGCTTGCAGAAACAGCAAGTCTCCCCAGTCTCTCTCCCACTGAACTGTGCAAATCTGGAGGGTCTTGAAGTGCGATGGGCTGCGCCAGCAGTCGAAGAATTCTTTGTGCAGATCAGCTGGGCTTCTCGAGTACGCTTTCTCAATCTTGGAGTGGTCGGCGAGGTAGATCCATCCTCGCGATCGGCAACCAGCAGAAGCCAGACTGTGCTGGATGCGAGTTCCGCATCTGCAGAGACGGTTGCACTCCATATTGATCCCCGTTTTCCTGTTCGCGATGGTAGCATTGATGCCACGGTTGGAAAGTTTTCTCAGTTTTCTACCTCGCCACTTGGCTGATTGTTTCATGCCTACAGCGCGACACTACAACTTTTCACGCCACGACCACCTGCGGAGGTTGGCGATCTGGCTGTACCACCCCTTTGCGGAGTGGCCCTGGATCCCGCATATCTTGTCTCACATCGTCTCGAAACACTTCCAGGCTATGTCTGTTATGTTGGTGGTCCGGACAGCCCACATGGCCGATGACTTGGACGGAATGCTGACGACAATGGGACGGGATGATGCCCTGGCGCGATTGGACAGTATACTGCAGGAGAAGCGCTTCTCCGGTACTATTGCATCGCGCGGCGTCTGTATAGGCATTCACTATGATAACGACAGTTGGGCATCTGGCGATGAACAGTTTGGGATGGGTTTAGCACTCCGAGAACGGCACAATCGGTGGGACGAGCTCGTCAGGCAGAAGATGCCCCACTCGCATGGACGAGGTATAGTGACGTACGTATAATATCATGGACCGAGTCAAAATGTGGAGAATGATTGAGTATTTTGATAGCACTGTGCACAACTTCCAAGAATTCGACAACTGGAAGACGGACGTGGTAGAGATACGTACCAGCATGCCAGCTGAAGAGACAAATGCCAACTTGAAAGGAGAGGCGTAGCCACAGGGTCGAGATGATGAGGTACTCGAGGCGACATGCCATTGACATCCTCGCGATCCCCATCTCCGTAGTGCCGTGAGTGAGGGTCGTCATCATCAGTGATACCACTTCGCTGATTCACTCTGCAATCTCAGGATGCTGAATATTAATGACCATGGCCGGAACGGAGGTCGAAAAATCGTCGCTGGTGTGGGGAAACGGCGTCGCGCCCACTAAGTAATGGTCATATGTAGCACAACATATGTCCATTTCCTAAATGGTGGAGAATTGGACACACAGCGGTATGACTGTTGTGTGCTCTGGATAGACATTCGAGGGTCAATGATGGAACGGGGTTCCGTCGATACTGGATGCATCCAATGGTATTCGGGTAGTGTGTGTCAATAGGACAATAGGACACTCATAGCTCACCATATTCAGCCCCCATCCTCACAGCTGCCACGAGCAGCTGAATATATGTCGCAGGGTCATCAATGGGTGGGTTAAGTATTGGCGATGTCCGGTAAATCAGACAACGAGCATCGAAGCAACACAGAAATGCCAGTACGACTGTACCTACAGAGTACGAGAACTACACGACGTGCTCGGAGAAGACACGATTGCGCAGATACAAATGCCACGGCGAGAAGCGAGGACCGCACCTTTATCGGCCAGAGGCATGTGTTGAAGTGGTAGCGGTGGAACAACTAAGTACCTCGGAAGAATGTTCGATCGCACGCGGGGCGAGTCGCGGCAGACTGGGTGTCAGACAAGGATCCTGAGGCACGAAGCTTCGAAGGAACTGTCTACATATGTCTGCTTGGGGAGACTATTTGATGTCAGCAAGGCAGAGGATGTGTACATATGACGGTACATACTAATGTACTATACCGCCGCGCGCGAGATGCTTGCCGCAGTCGAGTTTGAGGCATAAATTCTTATTCTTGGCTTGATGAGACCTGTACATACCAATGGCTGAGAGGACAACATCCAGTGACATACACACAGATCCTAGTGCCTTGCTAGCACATATACTTGTGGAGATACCTCGTTATGGCCCTGTCAGGGTGAACGCCGCCTGGCAGAGGGGCACAGTACTTAATACTTACTACATAGTAGTACCCGCCACCACTGCAGGCGCAACGAGCGCAGGGACACATGCGGCTTCTCCCATAGTATCCTGCGTTCGGTTAGCCTTAGCATGTCTTGGTAGGTAGTCAGGTTCAGCATGCTGTTCCGCAACTGTCCCGGACGGAAAGAGTATGGAAAGGCCACAGTATGAGCGCTCAGCCACCGCTTACGGTCTTCCACCTACCCCCAACTCGACTTATCCTTACCCTCAGACCTCGTTCTACTCAGTGAGCTGGGCTAGGAAGCTAGCCAAAGGCGTCGCTGGCCATGCTTTCCACAAATTATAGGTCCAGCGCAACCCAGACACAGATCATCGTGATGCGGGCATGTAGCCCTCATCTGACGGAGCCCAACTATGCTCTGCATCTGGAGGTCGCGGAGTACATCAACCAGAAGAAAGCCAATACGTATGTGATCCTACTGCATCCTCTTGATCAATAACTGAGGACATGGATTAAGCCCGCGCGAAGCAGCGATGATGATAGCCACGCTCGTCAATAACCGCAATCCCCACATCGCGATGCTTGCCCTCGCACTCCTAGAGACCCTCGTACAATCGTGTGGATACCCCTTTCATCTGCAAATAGCCACGAAGGAGTTCCTCAACGAGCTCGTCCGCCGCTTTCCCGAACGCCCGCCGCCGTTCCCGGGCCCCGTCATGACACGTATTCTCGACCTGATCAATGACTGGAAGGAGGGGATCGCGTCCGAGTCGCGGTGGAGAGAGGATCTGGGGAACATCCGGGACATGCACCGTCTCCTGACGTTCAAGGGCTACCGCTTCCGCGACCGACCACGTCAGCCGCCCATTGCCTCTGCCTCCGTGCGTGTCCCGCTCCCGTTCGTCGCGCTCGCGACCGTGCTGATGTATCACGCAGTCACTGAAAACTGCCGACGAGCTCGAGGCGGAGGACCGCGAGGCACAGGAGGCGAAGTTGCAGGAGCTCATCCGGAGAGGGACGCCGCGGGACCTGGCGGCGGCGCAGGAGCTGATGAAGACGCTCGCAGGCGCAAACCCCGACGCGAAGCCGGACTACCGCTCGCAGGCCTTGACAGAACTCTCAAAGCTCGAGAGCAAGGTGATCCTGCTCAACGAGCTCCTAGAGAACGTGGACACGGGGCGGGGCGAGCAGTTTGCGCAGGGCGATGTATACGATGTGGGTGTACTGGGCTATCTTTAGCTCTCGCCGTGTTGACCATTGCCGTCACCAGCAAGTTGCGTCCATCCTCACGGCCGCACGCCCAAAGATCCAGGGCTGGATCTCCAACGCAGAGACGGACGACCCCGAGTCGCTCAACACGTTCCTGCAGATCAACGACCAGCTGAACGCGGTCCTCAACCGGTACGACTCGTACAAGAAGGGTGACTTCACGGCCGCGGCGAACCCCATCCCACCAGAGGTCACGGCCGCGTCGCAGAACGACTCGCTCATCGACTTCGACGACGGACCATCGTCCGCGCCAGCACAGCCCGGCCAGCAGCAGCCACCACTGGACGATCTCGCGAGTCTTTTTGGACCGACCGCCCAGACACATTTCCAGACACAGCCTCAGCAGCCGATGATGAGCGGGATGAGTGGGATGGGCGCTGGTATGCACATGGGGTCCGGGATGGGCTCGAGCATGGGTATGGGCATGGGAGCGGGGATGGGTATGGGGAGCGGAATGGGTATGGGCATGGGCTCACGCATGGGTATGGGTATGGGCTCGCAAAGCGGCTCGAGCTCACCAATGGCCGCACCATCACCCTCGAATGGCTTCTCGAACGGCATGGGCATCGGTGCGGGCACGCCGCCGACGCTCAACCTCGCCGCGCGTCCCGGGGCAGGGTCGCCCGCACAGCTTGGCAGCATCCGCCTGGGCACGCCCAGCAGCCGTCGACGCCGAACTACTTCGCGGGCGCACAGTCGATACAGCCGCAACAGACGCATCAGCCGATCCAACCACAGCAGCAGCAACACCAGACGGGCAGGTACCAGCAGCAACCGGGGACACCGGGCAGCGCTGCGCCGGCGAATGGGGCGCAACAAGGCGGGAAGGACCCATTCGCGGACCTTGTGGGGCTGTTCTGATTCTTTGTTGTCGGGCTACGTTGTACTGGGGCGTGCGGGCAGGAGGGCGGAGGGACTACGCGGTGTATCTACTGTTGTTTTGTGAAAAGTATCGTTATGAACTTCTTTGACATGCTATGTAGCCGTGCCCAGATCGCAGACAAACCCCGACGGTGGAACGAGGCGAGCTGACCGAGTGCTCCCCAAGAGCAAGTATAGTGTGATAGCACTTGCCGATTTCCGGTGGGTCTGCTCAAGGTCTACTGGCTATAAGACAAGCCAAGATGTGTCGTATCAGCCGTCGGTTCGCGCGAAGCCAAAAGGAAAGCACAATGTCAGTAAGGATATTCGTTCGTACCTCATTAAAGTTTCCCATGGCTCTTGGTTTGCGCAGCAAAAACTCAGAGCTGGACGACTGGGCGAGCGCAGGGACAGCGAAGGCAATCATGATGATGGGTGATGTATTTGTATGTATATGTAGAGTCGGTGCAACGTGTACAGAAGCACCGAACACGACCACCGATGTCGAAAGCGGTTCTTTACTTTCACTGGACGCCGTAAAGCCGTCATGGCAATGCACCGAGACAACAACTCCCGCTCATGTGCCGACTCAAGATGGGGCGAAACACCTGAGGGACTCAGTCAGCGTCGTAGTCTCGTATAACATGTGGAGAGCAAGGAAGGAACTCACACCTCCTGTGGGGGCCGCTAAGAATCAAGGTCCAGTAAACTGGTGATCAGAAGTTGTCCGCCGAGGACGATCGACGAGACGTCAGGCAAAAAACATCAGGGCATTGTCCGAGGTGTGCGTCGATTCTGTTCATAACCCCATACTTGCAGTATCAACCTATCAAACAGAGCGCAATACTTATCGTGTGGCGAAAGTACGCCCGTACATATAACAGTCGATGTGTCCGAGTCCCAGATGAATCATTGCTCAAGAAACGCTTTATACTGCAGATGCCACACGACGAGGACATTCTGCGTTGACTTACCTTTGAAGTTGTTGTCCTACCATATCAGACTGCAAAAGGTAATGGCGTGCACGTACTCACCATACAACTCTCCCTCATTGTCCCAGCTTGTCCACAACATAATCGTCGTCGATGAAAGCAAGTTGTCTCATCAGAAAGAGCACCACTCCTGTCATTGGCGGGGGAGCGACAGGGTACAAAGGCGCCATCTTCTTCAACATTGCGCGTTCGGTAAACGTCACTGCAGGTGCCCACCGCATTTCTTCATCCCGAAACTGCTTTTGTACCTCGTCATTCGTACGAGGGAAGTCCGGTGGCTCCTCGACGTCGCCAACGAAGGACATAATGTCGAAATCGAGAATCATGCCGTCGATGACCTGTTCTGATAGTAGCTGCGGCCGCTCGTCCGAATCATCGTCGAGCGTGTCATCTTTGTCGGGACACAGGAACGTGTCGTAGAGCCCGTCGACATCACGTTCACAGAGTATGCTGGCAAGAGGGTGTTGGGTTGTTGGGTTCGCGGTCGTGAATGAAGTCATCTCCCCGGGCCACATGTTCATATCGTGGAAAAGGCGACACTGCCAGTGCTAGAAAGGTGCGTCAGAATCGATACAGTGCTCATCTTTGGCACCAAATCGACGCGTACTTCAAGTTGAATGGTAGACAAGACGCATTGGCAAGCGAATCAACGCTGTGGGCAGTGGAGGTTGAAAGGAGCTGATGAAAGCATAGCGAATGAAACACTGAGCGTTGATGTCGCGTGCTCATCTTGTAGGTGTCTTTGGTGGCGCTGATTTAGGACAATGGATGAGCATAGTGTCCGGTGTGGTAAAATGAGGCATGACAGTGACACTCACTGAAAATGCAGTGTTTTCCGTCACGCATCAGCTAGAGTTGACTCAAAGGAATACTGCCGCGTGAGGTACGTTCTACATACACGTTGTACAAGTGGCGTGCCGTGACACGACACATTCCTGGTGACGCGACGCATTTGCATGCTCATGTTGAGATCCTCAGCGAGCACTTCCATTTCGACAGAGGCGATAATTGCTAGCCGAGCAAAATGTGATACTTGGCCCAGACAGACCGGTAGCATGAGCTCGAGAGCTACATGGTAACCCGGAAGTGACAGTAGGTGGAGAAGTCAAACAGGTTGAAACTTGTTACTCGGCCGGATCGTTGCCACTGTTCACGTGACAGAGACTTACAATAAACATCGCACACCGTGACAAGGAGTCAAGGAGTCAGTCAAGTTGGACATAGTACATGTTCTGGTAGCACCACCTATAAGAAGCGACAATAAATCCGAATGAGGGCCTTCTGTCAGTGGTGAGGTTCAGATGATGTGTCTGACTGAATACTTACCACGAGTCGCCGTAACAATCTGAACCGTCTGGAAGAATCGCAAACGGATACGCCTTTATCGTCGGACGTCTTAGATCAGTACTACTGCCCCAACGGTATAGGGTTGAACGACATACAGATCTGTCCGAGCCTAGGCAGCTTCACGTTCATATGCTCGGATCGAAGTTCAGGTTCTTGCCGATGCCTTCCCATTTCGACGCATTCTCCAAGAGCGTCTCGGAATACACCCGTGCCTGCGTGTATGTCGCATCTCCCAAAAGGAGCAAAGGAGGTAGCTCCAGGTCTTTGGCCTTCCCCTCGCCCCGCACGACATCGGTCAGAACCTCCATAGCCTTCGCCGGATCCCCTTGTGCGCGGCTCCAGTAGTTTGCGAGGAAGTTCAAAATATTGTCCCGAAATTCATTATATTCCTCGAGGGGAACATTCTGCGTGTATAGCTGCTTATCCTGGGTGGTGCGGAAGCCACCGGGGACGGCGAGGAGCACACGAATCCCAAACTGACCAACCTCAGCCGCAAGTGTCTCGCTGTAGGCTAATCAGGAGTCATGGGCTTATGAGGACGTGTTATCAACATTTCAGTCGACACCTACTGTGTATAGCGGCCTTGGATGCGATGTATAACCCCGCGGTCTGCACGTCAAGGGTGTGAGAGATTTGTTCGGGCTCGACTGCTGATGCGCCTACCGGTATATTGGCCTGCCAGACTGCTCTGCTTCCGACAAAGACGACCAATCCGGATTTGCGCGCGCGCATGTGCGGTAAGATAGCATTCGTGACCTTCAACACCCCGAAAAAATTCACGTCAAATTGTTTCATGGCGGCAGATAACCTGGATGTAAATGAGATTTTGATCGTACAGTCATCAGTTTGTAACCACCTACCCGCCCTCTTCAAGCAAACACTGCGAGACGTATCCTGCGTTGTTCACCAGGACGTCAATGCGTCCCCAGACATTCCAGGCTTCGGCTATCTTCTGGCGAACGCTGTCCTCGGGCACCGTAACGTCTAAAAGTAGGACATGGACGCGAGATGCGTCCGCATCCGACAGCGAGAAGTCTTCACGGCGACGCACTGTAGCAATGACGAGGTCGCCCCGTCCTAGGGCAGATGCGACCAGACTTTTCCCAAGTCCCGACGATGTACCTGCGGGTCACAATCGGATTAGACACTTGAAATCAATAGCTACATTCCGCGCGACCAATCCCACCGAGGCTGCGGCATGGATAGACAGACGAAGCCTCTGTGTAGCACGGGAGCTCAGAATGCCACACGTACGGATCGCGTAGATCTGCGTCATCGGGATGTATAAGAGACTCACCAGTGATGAGCCAAACCTTCTGCTCAGCGGCGGACATCGTGCGCGGCGAATCGATGATGAACAACTATTCTGTTAGTGAGATTCGTCAGAAGCACCACCCATGGGTGCGGTAGGTGTAACATAACCTCACGTATCAGGGGGAAGAATGATCCAACCTACTGGGTATACCGCAACACGGGCTGGTACTTGAGAGGGATAGAGCCCTCGACAAATGCCGGTGGAGACCGTCCGAAAGTTCCAAGAATCCCGCCTTGATAACCGCCCGGAGACAACAAGACGCCAGCGCAGCCCGAGTAGGCCGTACTACTGAATTCAAACAGTCACGGACGGTGCGAATCTACGCGATCGTAGTCCAGATCCCTCGAGACCCCCTCCCACTGTGACACATTCTCCGACAGCCTCTCGTTCAGCAGCGTCGCCTGCGTGAACGTCGGCTTCCCTATGAGGAGCCACGACGGCGTCGCCATCCCCTCCGCCTTGCCCTCTCCCTTGATGGCGTCCACAAGGACCTCCATCGCCTTCGCCGGATCACCCTGGGCCTGCTTCCAGCGCTCCTGCATCGCGTTGAGTATCTCTTCGCGAAACCCATCATAGTCGGAGACGTGGTGGTTCATCGTGTAGTCCCCATCCAGCTGGCTCGTCCGGAAGCCGCCCGGGATCGCGAGGAGAACGCGGATGCCGAATTGCGCGACCTCGGCAGCAAGCGTTTCACTGATGGCTGGAAGAATTCGTTGTCCGGTCCTGTGCCGGTGTAGAAAACGCAGAGGGCGACGTACCATGTATAGCTGCCTTGGAAGAAATATAAGACGATGCGACCTGCGTCTCTGCTAGTGAGTCGTTCGTCGCGCGGCGCGGGGATACACTCAGTCGAGACGCACGGGTGTGTTAGCCTGCCAGACGACCCGGCTTCCCAGAAACACGATGAGCCCCGACTTCCGTTGGCGCATGTGTGGCAGGACGGCGTTTGTGACCTTCATCGTGCCAAACACATTGGTCTCGTATTCCGCTCTCATGAGTTCTAATCTAGTGTCCTATCAGGGACGTGTATTTGTATGCCAATATAGAGCGAAGCACGCACCCGCCCTCCTCCATTAGGGCCTTAGTCGAAGCGCGACCAGCGTTGTTCACTAAGATGTCAACACGCCCCCAGACCACCCAAGCCTCACCGATGAGCTTGCGGATGTTCTCTTCGGAGTCGGTGATGTCCAGAATCAGTACTCGGAGTCGGCCCTTCTGCTCCTCCGTCAACGCGAGATCGTCGAGGCTGCTTGGTTTTCGCACTGTTGCGACCACGCAGTCACCTCGGCTGAGAACGGAAGTGACAAGGCATTTCCCTAGACCTGAAGATGTGCCTACAGGAAGAACATGATAAGCATTCGGATTTGATGAAGATGCGTTCCTGAGCAATGCAACTCACCAGTGACAAGCCATACTTGGGCCCCACTATTCATTTTATTTCTCTGCGTCCTCGTCCTTGCGAGAAACTGTCCACGCACTAGTTCCAGTGAGCGGATCGACACCAAGTATTTCTGTCGCCGTTGTGCTTATATCCACTAATGCTGCGCGTTTCATCGCGATCAAGGACCATTAGCCTCTTAGCGTTGCAAAATTATACGAGCCAGCACGCATGTTGTGGGGGGATCCATCTGTGTAGGCGAAGTGAGACAACGGGGTGGGCGCGCCGCTGATCCACACAACGCGTGCATTGCGCGTGCATATCAACCGACCTCGAGGCGACTTCGTCAGAATTCCTTGTCTTCCGAAAAAACAGGCACATACCTCCGACGCATTGAAGGGAGACCTCGGATCTTGCGTTCAGCGCTAGGCAGGTTTCAGTTGTAACGCTACTAGCGGTGATGAGGATGACCGGGAAACGACCGTCCAGCACGATGCATCACTGGTGCGCCCAGAGGGCTAGTTACTCAGTGCTGTTCAATACGTGTTCAGAAATGAGTTGTGGAAGACGCGCGACGCATTTGCGAACCCCTAGTAGCTGGGGTGACTAAATGGAATTACCTCCTCCTCCTCCTCCTCCTAGCGACACGGTCACGTGTACCGTGCCGCTGTTCTTGATTTCTTCCTCCTCCTCGCAACTTGAATGACCTTGACCGAATCAGATACCACGACGTCGATGACATTTACATCCCCAACTAAGCCACAGCTCACTGCATCCTACATCCTATGCACCGATGCTGCAGTCTTGTACATACAAGGCGCCGGGCGGCGATGCCCAGAAGAGCCTGAGCCGCACACGTGGATCGCTTCGTGCACACGTTCCCACCTGTCAAACCGTCATGTAAGTACTAGTGTCCGTAGCTCGCGCATATCCTGTTCTCGAAGTCAATCGTGTGTGTCTGTTTATTGCAGCGTCATACTGGTCTGTGCGCATGCGACCTGCCGCGGGCCTAGAATGACAGTCTCTTCGGGTAGACGGGCACACCCCGTGAACTAAACAGTGTTCACTATAGCCTGCGTAGACGCCTCGACGTACTTACTTCTTGATTTCTTGTCTGACTAGCACGTATGAGTACATATAATACTTACTCGCAGTCGTAACTTATAAGAATCTGGTTTGTCGCTAAGCATGGGATTAGGCTACCGTGACCTACAGTGCAGACCGACCTACCTATGACCCGTGCTGCATTCCATGAAGAGGATCCAGCTTCAACAGCTTCACTTGAGGCAACGAGTCGTGCTGGTTATCCGCATCCATGTCCTCGGGCTCCCGTGCGATATCGGGCACGTTCACCACGATGGATGTGAGCATGTGTGACGTGTGTTGCGAGGCAAACCGCAGCTCGTCTGTGGTGTTTCCGGTTCGCCTTTCGGCTACGCCCTGCGGGAAGGCCAGGCGGGCTTGAACGATGATGAGCCCGAACGTGAGTCCCGCGACAGCAGGCGAACAATCACGCGCCACGAAACGCGCGTCGCTCTGAGTTTCGTAGGACACACAGTAAAAGACGGCCCATCCTCTGTCGAACTGTTGTCTGCATGAACTACCTCAGCCGTCGAGGGTACGCACGTGTAGATGCTTGCGCTCTCGATGAAGATGACGAGGGCCTTCTGTTTGCGGGTCAAGTGAATCAGCCGGCGGGTGCGACCACTAGTACACTGCTTCTCACCGTGATGACATTGGTGGCGTCAGGTTGGAGGCCAGCTTTGATGAGATTACATTCCGAGACAACAAGTCTGCCTGCGATGAATGCTGTCGTTGAAGTGAACGGGGTCAGCGCAGGTGTAAAGCAGCAAAAGGACAGTTGACTGAACTCATGCAATATATGTTGAGACTGAGGGACGAGGTCAGTCGTCGGAATGAACTTTCTAGATCTGCACGGGGAGTACTTACCAGAGGGTACCGACGAAAGTAGCCGAGACCCATTTCCATTGTGAGGTCCCTGGTTCGTTTGCAGAATTTCGCAGGTTGGTTGTCACGTAAATGGTGCCTGCGCCGGACACTGCAGTACTTCAGGAGTCAGTAAGGCGCCGAAGGCCCGTCGTGTCTTAGAAGGTAAGCCTCACCAATTGTGACAAGTAGTGCACAGATCGGTATCACAACGACAGTCCTTCGGAAGGCCCAGATGATCTAGAGACGATACACCTTTCACAAGCAAAGGATGTCAATGTTGGTTACCGCCGTACGCGAGATACGCGACAAGACACTTACACAGACTGCATCGGTTATGATGATGCAGAAAAGCAGTAATGTGATGTCAGCTACTGAGAATGGTCTGTCGAGATAGTCCTTGAGATAGTCCTCGGGTGCTGAGCCTCCCTTGTACGTCACCTCCGCTTGGAACAAGCGTACAACGCTGACGATCCAGTGCTGTTCAAGGCGAACTCGTCTCAGTCACGCAAGGATAATGCGGACTGAGTAGACCTACAGCAGTCATACCTAGTAGCAGACATAATCCAGCTATGATCATAGGAATTCCTCGCGCGAATGAAGGCCGTTTTGTTGTAATTCTTCCTGCGCGTGTGCGGTTTTGATCCCAGAGCAACCATACCGAGGTTATGCATATGAGGAGGGATGGGCCATATAGTAGGGTTTCGATGATCGCACTTGTGAGCGTGGGGGGAAGTATTCTCGAGGAATTCATCGAGATGCGTATTGAGTGAGGTCCTGTCGAAACGGTGAGAGCGGGGAGCAAAGATGTGCTGCATAGCACCTTTAAGTATCCGACTGACAGACTGAGAAAGATCAGTCCGCATCTGGTCCGCATCGCATCATATCATATCATTGACAGTGGACAGATGTAGGTGCGAGTCTACGCAATCGAGCTTTGGGTCCTTCGAGATCCCCTCTCACTGGGACATGCTCTCCGACGGCCTCTTGATCAGCAGCGTCGCCTGCGTGAACGTCGGCTTCCCTATGAGGAGCCACGACGGCCCATCATCACCCCCTCCGCCTTGCCCTCTCCCTTGATGGCGTCCACAAGGGCCTCCGTCGCCTCCACCGGGTCTCCCTGGGTCTGTTTCCAGCGTTCCTGCATCCCGTTGAGGATCTTCTCGCGATACTCGTCGTATTAGTCGGGGACGTGGTGGTTGATGGTGTAGCGCCGGTCCAGCCGGTCCGTCCGGAAGCCGCCTGGGATCGCGAGGAAGTATTAGTACGCCGTTAGCGTTGCAACTTGTGAAGGCGAAGCAAAACATCGAGGTGGGCGAGCCGTTGATCTACACCACGCGTGTACAGCTAGTGCTGTTCGATACATATTCAGAACCGAGTTCAAGTTGTGAAGCGGGCGCGAAGCCGCGCGACACGCGTCCCTGAGTGACACGATCACGTGTACCGTGCCGCCGCCGCTCAGGGTCGTCCGACTTTGACTCTGAGCTCGCTGCCAGTGCCCGTCGTACAGCTCATTATCCACTAGCCTAGCGTACTGTCAACGATGACCTTGACCGACCTAGACAACATCGGTGAAATCTGCACTCCCAAGCCACAGCGCCCTCTGCATAGGCTATCCCACTGACCTGCGCCGCACTTACACCTGCAGCTGACCAGCACCGACACTCTGCCACTCTGACCTTCTGCTCAAGCCCACGGTGCGTTCCGTGCGAGCTCGACATCTCTGGGCGCACGCACTCCTCGGGGACTGAGACTCGGAGCCTCTCGACACGGATCGAGTCGCGTGGGCCGTGACGCAGACCCCCAGCGGATCCTGCTCTGCGACGTGTTCTAGAAGGACGTCCCAAGGGAATGCATCTGGCGACTCCACATCCAATCCGCCGCTGGTGGCCATGACGTGGGACTCGACAGCAGTGCACGGAACGCGTCCATACGTATAAATAGCTCGGCGCGCACTCGCCCTCGCATGTCTGCTGCTCTGACCGATACCACTAGCATGGCTCTGCAGGCCATCCTCGACCACCTCGACGCCATCGCGCTGCTCTGTGCAGAGCTCCAGCCGCCTCTCACCTCAGCAGATGCTCGCGAACTGGTCTCTGTATGCAACCGCCGCTCGGTCCTCTATGATGTCGTCTCCAAGATTCTTGCGACCACCAAGGAACACGGCGACGCGTCCAGCCATCTGCTCAAACGCGAAGACTCGTATGAAGAGGAGCGCAAACACGATGTCCAGGTCGACTCGGAGGAGCCGCGCAGCGAGTCTCGCATGCACGTCGACCGTGACTGCAAGCCGAGCAGCGAGGAGCATGCTCCACGCGAGAACGAAGATATCGAAGACGACACCGCTTACGAGGAGCCGCGCGACACGAGCCTCGACATCGACCCGAAGCAGGCCACTGTCGCCCTCCGCGTCACGCACATTCTCACCAGTCTCGGAGCCCACCCGCCCTCTCTCCCCGAGGTCGCAGAGGTGCTCTTTGGTGACCGCCTCAAGCTCAGAATCGCCGACCTCGAGGACCGTGCGTTCGCCCGCCTCCTGCGCGGCCTACCACACGCTTCGCGCGACGACTGGGTAAGCAGCGCATATATGTCCCGGGCAGCCCTGGGCCCGAAGCCTGACGTGCCGCCTCCAGGCCAACGTGTTTGGTGCTTTCGCCGACAGCGCCGTCACCACCGCAAACATCGTCCTCCACTCTGCCGCGCACGACGACATAGCGAGCATCACGCAGCGACTGGAGATGCGCCACAGGGTGCGTGCTACCGGGGACGCGGCTATATGCGTCTCTTTGACGAGCCCTCTAGGCCCTAGTGTCGACAGAGATGGGGCACGCCACCAACAACGCCGTCTCCTTCGTCCTCCTCCAGATCGAGACCATCAAGTTCGCCACGGACTGGCAGGCGCGGCACGCCCGCCCCGGCGGCAAGAAATGGATCAGCACGTTCTTCCGCACGACGTTCATGCAAGACCCTGCGTTCGCCCCCGAGTTCGAGGGCCTCGCCGAGCCCGCGAAGGCGGCGAAGCTCACGCAGCTCGCGGCGCGGTTCGCGACGTGGCGCAACACCGCCAGGCACACCGTGACCACGCGCAACCGCCTCCTCAAGCTGTACAACACGGTGAGCCACCCCCACGCTCCCCACGCTCCCCCCGCTCCCGCGCGACTCACGCCGTGCATCTGGCATGCAGTTCGGTCCGGGCGTGCTCTTGGACCCGATATGGGCGGCGGATAGGCTCGTCCGTGGTCGCTCGCGTGTGTTCGTCCCCGTCCTCGACGCTATATCATCCCACATCCGGCTGGCAGACCCTACCGTCGACGCTTCGGCCCCGCATGCTCTCCAGGCCCTCGTGGACATCATGACCGTCCTCGGCAGGGCTGCCATAGGAGCACACGTGGACCGCTTCGTGCACGCGTTCCCGCCTGTCAAACCGGGCCCCGACGACTCGGACGTCGTGTAGTGTCTGTAACTCGCGCGGGTCCTGTTCTCGAAGTGAATGGTGTGTGTCTTGCTGTGCCTTCGTGCTGGTTTGCACGCGTGCAAACAACTGTTACAATCGTCGAAATGCAAACGCGCCGTGTGCCACGCGCGACGACGACGACACAGACGTTGCGCAAGAGCATGCGCCCTACGGCCGACTGGAGACGTCGAATTCGTCACCAGGGTGGCTCAACGGTGATTGACATATCTTATGACGTGATCGACAGCCAGAGCATTCGCGGGCGGCTGCCACTGGCATCCGTACGACTCATGTTCGACACGCGCCGAACATCGCTGTTTCGCATTCTACATGTGAGTTCCAACGCGGCGAGAGCTACAAAATGGGAAGGCGCCGTACGCTGTCATCCGTGGTCAATTGCAGCTTCGTCCAGCGATGGCTCGACGCGGACCACTTACATACCCTCTGGACAAGGCTCGCCATCCTACTCTGACATCTTTGCCTTCGCAGCGGTCAACCATCGCCAAATCCCTCCTGTGTCTGCGATATGCAAAGTCGCGTCTGCGAATTTCCTACTTACTGGTCCCTCGCATACAGAGGTCTTCCTTGCTGCCCCACTGCGCCACCGCCGGGTGCAACGATGTACAGCCATGTTGACTATATGCACCCTGGTAGAGTGAGCGAGAGTGTTTAGTCGGGTGCCTCGCGAGTAGGGCTATGTAAAGAAGACATGCCACGATGCTTGAAGCTTGACCTCTTGCTTTTGGGGTCGAGAAAGGCCGAAGCGAACAATGCCCTGGGAGGAGCCCCGGCCTATTGCCGTCGGAGAGCTGGAGCCGTTTATCAGAGGCTATCCAGATAAAACATCAAGACCAGCTCTGGTTGTGAGCTACGTGCATACAAGAGGATCGCGAAAATGTACGTACATAGAGCACCTCGCTCAGAATCGAGGCGTGTCCACCAGCGCCGGCGCGGATGCACGAACGAACACGTACCTGGACTACCTGCGGCTACGAGACATCGGACACGTTTCGCAAGCTTACGCGATTAGTTCCAAATGGAATTAGCTGCATGATATGCATTAATCGCTACCGTTGTTGCGAGAGTCGTATAGCGGCCTACTGGTGAGTGCCGCAGACGCGTCTGTGGCGGAGACGCGGCTCTTGCCGAGGCATCCGCCGGCACCGCTCATGCTGAACGACTCGCACCAGGCCGCTCACTCGCTGGGTACATTCTCCACTCCCAGAATTATCCCCTTGCTCGACTCAATTACCGCCTTCTGTGTACAGCATCTGCAAACCACCCACGGCTTCCTTCGAAGACCGTGCTTGAACGCGAACCGTCAACCTCGCCTCTGGAGAGCCTGCATTGACTCTAGTAATCGGTGACTCTGCACTCTTGCTCCGAATTGGACTCGCTGCACGTATCTACATTGCTGGCAAACACACTCTTGTGACCTCTCACACCACCATTGCGCCATGCCTTGATCTGGCGAGCGATTGGGTAGGACGTAGAGAAGGGATCATCTTGTGAGCAGATACATTCGGCATCTCGTACGCCTACGCTGTAAGTCGTACTTGCTCGCTTCCCTGACTGCCCCCTACTCGCGTGCGAATATCTGCGACCATGCCTGCGGCGCTCCATACGCAGCATCGTGTTCAGTCGCGCTGACGTCGCCCGCATACACGGCATCCCCGTGCTCACGGGTTGTCGTATGTAGACGTGGCTCTCATTCTTTTCGTTGTCTTTCCGACTAACCATTCCCTCCCAGAACTCACGGACGCGTACACCCACTCAACCTCGCTACACAGTAACTTCCAAGGCCTATTATCAAGCTTGTCGCCAGCCAGTGCACCGTCTGTCCCGTTTTCCCACAAACGACCGAAGACACACGACTCAACGTATTCAACTCCTAGGAGTACATCGTCGATGACTCAAGCTGGCGGTCTCTCCCCTGTGCAGAAGAGTACGACACGGTTGCCGCTGAGCTCACGATGTCGTCAGTGCTGGCCGCGGCACTCTCGGTGAGCAGTGTTCTCATTCGTGGTAGACCCAGACATGAGCCAGACCCAAGGCGTCTGGTTGATTCTCGCCGACTCTATTTCTCTTCACTGCGCCTGCAGTTCGCGCTCGCGATTGGCCCCTCACCATGCATCCCAACTCCAGACGAGAGAACACTGCTACGGTGTCGTTCATCCCTTGAAGAGCGTGGAGTGTTCCTGCTCCTCCGAACTGAGCCAGTTGACTCGGTCGGTCGTGCCCCTAGCGTGCCGCGCCGTAGCACGCGCGCGTCTTCACCTCACCCTCCGCACGCAATCCTCCGTTACGCGCACAGACCTTACCCGAGCATGTCGAAAGCTCGAGCTGGCTCTCTTGTCCGCGCAGGTGGTAAATGAGGCATCTGTATCGCCGTAAGCATCCAGTCTGAGGCATAGAGGAGGTAATATGATCATACATGGTCTCACCGACCGGGATGTTATTGTCAGAGGGCGCCTGCAGCAGCGCCACGATCATCACCTCCTATGGACCGGGTAGTCGGAGACACAGCAGCGACGGATGGATAGGGACTACGTGAGTCCATCCCGCATCTTGAGTTTGACTACGAACTGACAGACGAATCATTGTTGCGTGACGATCGTGCATACTCAGCCTCGCGCCGCTGAGACTCGATGATCATACGTCGTACGGAAGACCTCAGTAGGCAAGTTTGAAACACGGTATTGACAGATGGATGCCAACGAAATCATGTGGTCAGACAGGAGCCAGGACAGTGGTCGTCCATCGATGCTTTGCCAGTTGCTAGTATCGAGTTCCGCCGCTGCACCCCAATGTGAGTTTCTTTGATTGACGTGCAACAAGATGTACGTGTATGCGCGGTATCGTTGACGAGTACGGGATAGCGCTATAGACTCCATGAGCATCGAAGCGACCATCGCTTCACAGCAAAGGTCTGGCTCGACAGCGCCGGGATACTAATCGCTCGCATTCAATCAGCGCCGCATTGCTTGTGACGCAATGCCAGTTGCGCGAGTCGAGTTATACGCGCCGAAGGACCTGCCGCTCATTTTTTGAAAGATCAAGATGCGTAGGTTTGTCGTCCGGATCTTGTAATATCAGGTGAGCCACGCGCTCGCTGCCTTACTTTCAAATCACTACTGCGGCTGTTCGCGCGGTGCGTCAGCACCACTTCACCGCCCTATATCTCGATACCTGGAAATGGTACAGTCTGACGCCGCGGCTGCGGCGCGCGCTGTATATGCTACGTTCATGACTTTAAACACTTTTAGTGTGGCCTTTCTCACAGCGAATTGAGCTCGTTCCTTGTCGCGTTTTCCTAACCGCGCAGCACGGTGAACCGCCTGTCGCGCGCTACAACCCAGGTATCGCCGGCATTGTATGGAATGTGCATGCAGGGGGCTGCGATACACTGGGTCACCAGGAGTGAAGCTTAGGTTACTTCGATATAGTCGATCCTTTGGCGCGGAACCAGCGATGATGAAGATGTCCCACTGCTAATGCGTCTCACGTCATTATACGGTTCAGATCACCAGATTGACGTGGCCACTGGCGAGCATGACCACACCTCAGCACTGTTCGTCAACTGTCATATGTCAGGGCTCGGTGAGCGTACTGTCATTGGCTGCATGCATGGTATTTGGTCTGACACGTTTTAGAGGTCTAAGTCTCAGGCTCTTGTCGAAACATCGAACATCTGCTTAACAAGTCATGTGTGTTGTATGCACAATGGGAGCAATGCAGAGCCGGGTTGTGGCTGATGCGTCCGATTTGTTGAGTGTCTTGTACATGCCTTCGAAAGATGTGGATGCTACTGGCCGGGCTATGACAGGGGCTGTGTTGGAGTTTTCGGATCTTCTGCTCAATAGCATTGTGACCGCAGTCCAATCACACACTCTGATGCAACCACCATCACATATCATATGGAATATCCAAATATGTGAAGCATATGTCATGCCACTGATCAATGGATGCTGACGATGGTTTACTGTCACTGTTGATCAGCTAGTGAATTTGATATCTGCCACTTATCCCAGGCAGCACAACAGCTTGCTGTGCATTCAGCGACCCCTGCTGTGTTGGTATAAAAGCATGCAGGGTTTGTTTTCAACCATAGCACCCACCTCCCAAGACTGACAGTATGAGCAACAGCACCTCTGAGATCACACAGCAAGCTCAGGAAGCACTTGACATTGTGTGAGTGATCACTTGTCCTATTTATTGGTGTCTAGTTACCCATCATCCATGGTGCCTTCAACAAAAGGTTTGCTGAGAACTGTGCATACATTGCATCACTCTGTGAGTACTGGCTTCCCATGGCATACTTGAAGAAACTAAAGAGAATAGGCTTTTATTTGTATGACTTTTGTCTTACATTGGACAGCCATATCAAGTTCCTATTTGGCCGCAAGCTGTCTATCCCATCACTGCTACTTGTGCTTCTACACTTGTCCAGTGCCCTCTGTATCATTTCTGACATTGCCTCACAATTCACCTCAAGTTGCAAGGTATGTCTGAGCCATAATTATACCATATACAATAGTATTCACTGATAAGATGATTTGCAGAGGTGTGGTCAATGAGTGGCAGTCAATGGACTTGTGGGCTCATGTCCTCTTATAGTGGATTAGTCCTGAACCAAATATTCTTTGGTGCTTCTACAACTCTGAGTACAGTCACAACAGGTACAAATATAACTCAATCAGCAGGTTATGCTGACCTGACATCTACTCCCCAGCAATCTCAGCTCTACGTGTTTATGCTGTCAATGGGAGGCATTGGCTACTTCCCTCAATCATTGTTGCACTCTGTACACCAGGAATTGCATATAGTATTGTGGGTGCTACATGTGCCTATAGATATGATTTGCTTACATTGTCAGCATATGCAGTATTCAATAACAAGTGAATATGCAATATTTTATCCTCAAATTGGCTGTTATCTGGCAGCCCGCAACAGAGAGGTTTTGAATGAGTATGTCTTGTACATATCATTATTCTGGGAAATTGTTTTTGATGGTGATCTAGATGTAGGCAGGGGGCTTCCTGTGTCATGCCATGCACAACTGATATATCCCACCCAAGTCAACATTGCTGTTACAGTCACTTCTCTGGTAGCAGAGGTCCTTGTACTGGTGGCAACATGGTATCATACATTCACACTCAAGAGGCTGGCCCACTCCATTGGTCAGGAGGCCACACTGGCAACTTTGTTAACACGAGATGGTTTGTTCAGTACCACTACTACTGTGTAGACTCATGCTGATATGGCCCCAGGATCTATTTATTTTGGGTAAAGTTCAGAATGATCATCAACTTGAACACATTGAGAAGCTCAATTTTTTCCTCTTTGTAGTGCATTATTGCTTGTAAATATATTTGGGATTGTGGGTGACTATGTAGTGGTATGTGTCTGGTTCCTATGTCCCACTCAATGTGTATATATTACTGACTCACCCTTTTACAAAATAGGTATTCCAGATTATTGATACCTTCTCTGCCAGGTAAGCCCTCTCCAAATGTATATTCATGCTGCTCATTCCACTTGTGTTCTCTATCAAAACATATTTTTCTGTCAGTTTCACAGCAGTGATACTCTCACATTTCTTCTACAATCTCAAGAATACAGCAAACCCATCCCAGGGAGTAACCTCAGCATCCATGACAGAGCTGCATTTCACAAGGCCAAATGATCTTGGTGGCTCAGTCATGCTCAATGAAGATGAAGATAGTGTTGTGGATGAAGACATATATTCAGATGAAAATTTGGGAGGTGAAGGAACCCCAGATGTGGTAGATGGACAGGAAGGCATTATCCACAATGTTGATGAGATCTAAGCATAACATATTTGTTACAAGGCGCCATGTTACGTACATTTCATTTCCTTTTACTTTGTATCTCTAACCACCTTGCGTGCACAAGGACCGGTTATGTACTTTACCGCACCTGGACTATCATATCATTCATATGATAACTGACTCGTTTCTTTGTCATGATTACCATTTCCTTTGTCAGCAATGACATATCCTGACTCATGTCTACTGTACGCTATGACTCAGACTCTTTCACTTGTATATATATACCTGTACAGTAGGGGTCGGACTCTTCAGTTCGACCTGGTTAGCAATCAACACTAGCTTTCTCATACCACTACTGCTTTGGAACTCGACTAGGATGAAGGGACTTGCATCCTTCCTAGGTCTAAGAACAGAACCCTTCTTCGAAGTTAGTAGACTTGTCAAGCTTGTGGCTTGTAGTGTTCCACTCGCCCAGCTTCGTGTAACAATATTGAATGTATAGGCTTCACACAGCTGTGGCATCCTATGGACAGCAGGACATATATGACCTGGGCTGGTAGTACTACTTAATTTGTAGTCTTGCTTAGATACTCTGTGTGATTATGCATTCTGTCTGTGACTCCTGATTGCATGTCCATAGACTTTACCAGTGTATCCTGGGATTGTTAATGTGTTTTGCACTTCTTTGATTAGGACAGAATATTTCACAAGATGTCCGAGTCATGACATTCTTCTGGGTAAAGTCCAGTCATACTTATACTAGCACATATCTCAACAACTTTGGGACAATGTAAAGCTAGAGTCATTTGTGAATCTTCAGAGCCAGTTGGACAGCCTCTTTCCACCAGTCATCATGAGCACTAAGCACATATCATGCTGTACTGAGCAGCTCAATGATATTCATCAACACCCAACTGAGGATTGATGTACCCAAACAAAAGAGTCGTGCTATGTCTCACGACAGGGTGTGGCTCCCATACCACCGCCCATGGGGCAACTTTCTGACCGAAGCCATAGGAGTGACATTACTGCCAATGACCCCACCCGAAATACCCGCCCACATGGAAAGCGGTGGTTGACAGAAACACATTGTGTCCCCGTGTCATATTGCAGCACGCGGATCGCAGTATCCTTGTATGCTCTTCTGCGAAATATCAAACACGAAGCTCGCGCCAGGAGATCTCGCAAATAGCGAGATGCCCACATCTCATGCGTTCAAGTCCGTTGGCTTTCGTGTGATCCGGGCATGTCCTGTATCCGCTGAGTCCTCGCTGCGAGGGCCTCACCATGCACAAGATGGTTGAGTAGCGCTTTCGTAGGACCATGCGAGCAGGACAAGAACTGATAGGGCAGGGCGATATAAATATTCATCCCGAGCTTTGCATGCGGTCCTACGAGGCATCACACTCCGCCCATTCCGATGTCACTAGATGCGAGTGCACACAGGGGGTGGATAAGCGAGTCAAATAGGCCCAATACGAACAGGTAGTGCATCACGCCCGTCTAGAGGTGAAAAGAATAGCGGTAGCATACCCCGCCGCCCGGGTCTGGATCCGTGATGAGGCAGCGCGGAGTCGCCGCAAGCGGGAAATCGGCGAAGACGGATAGAAGTCCAAGGCGATGTTTCGGTGCGGCACTCCCTTGAACCCAACGTTGTGAATGCTCACCTGTGGTACAATCGACACGGACCACCTCACATATCCAGCAACACCAGTATATAATCCTCCTACCCAGGACAGACATCTCAGCGGAGACTAGGCAGAGGGGTGCTCATCAGCATCGAGTGCGTGTGGCGTTGGCGACTTGCGAGACATACGGAGCGGAGGGCGAGCGAGACGAAAGATATGTATGAGCATTCGGAATAAGCACCGATACTGCGCGCATAAAAGGACATGTTCAGCCCCCGAACTACTCATTGAGCAGACCCGTGGGCGCAGACTCAGGTCTGAAGTGCGGACGAGAGACGCTACTTACAGCAAAGCGACGCCCAGTGTGTGCATGTCGCCGGATCTGTTCATAGAGGCGAAGAGCTTGTGAGGGGCATATCTGTTAGAGTCGGATTAGAATCTACGGGCTTCATGATTGTCCGATAGATATCGAGCCATGAGATGTACTGTACGCAGGGGCGACAGCACATGAACGGGCGCAATGGTCAGGTCGAAACTGGACAAACAGGACTCACCGTGTGCACAGACCAAGCGGGTGCGCCGTCAACATCGTAACATGTTCCTCCATCCCATAACACTGTTCTCCGAGTGATGACGCTGCGCGTTGACGACGAAGACACGGCAAGTGGTTGAGAATGGAGAGTCGAAGGATGCGGCCATTTGACGGCTCGGCAGCAGTATATCCCCAGTGCTGGTGACAATGTATAATGTCTGCCCCATTCTTCTGCTTCACGGGCCGTCTCTGCAGGTGCCTTACGAGAGCGGAATTCAGTCCGGCTCGGGAGTGTATCTGGGGCGACGTAAGCACGGCAAGAACGGGTATGTGCGCGTGTGAGCACAAACTGACAGCGAATAGAGTAACTGCTACATACGTTAGGATCACGCTGCGCGCGCAGATGCGCCGTTGCTTGCTTCTGTCCCTCTGTCCCACAGAACAGCCGGCCGACTGAAATATGCGCGATGGTGGCGAGGGACATTACATCGCGATTCGCGACACACGGCGTGCGAGTGTGTTGGAGCTTGCACTACGCTGGTGAGGAGAGCCAAGGATGTCATAAGTGCATAATGCGAGGCGGTCGAGAAGTACGAAAAATAGACGAGGGCATGTTCAACAGCAGCGGCGGGGACGTTCAGCCCAAACGGTGAATGCCGAGAGGAGTGCCGGCGGAAGCCGAGCTTCAGCCACAGACGCGTTCCACACGCTCCAGTGGCAGTCCACTTCCCTTGCAACATTGCGTACAGTCTCTGGCTAACCGAATCTGCGTGCGCGAAAGGAACGAGCTCAACGAACCGTCCGACTTGTGGTTCAGGTACGCGTTTGTGCCGCTCCGGGTATGCAACTCGCAAAGTCGTGATTCTCGATTCCAGTCATCTGCTCCGGCTAGCAATCTAATGCCTGTTCTGCCTACATCAAGCAAGCGCAAAGCTCGGGATACTTGAGGTGGTCATGCTCGGCGCACTGACCTGCACTGACTTTGAGGATCTCCGACGGTGGAGGTTAGTCGCTCACGACGTCAACCAACGCTTGTTATTGTTCACTAGGAAATCGACTTTCACTCTGCATCCGCCGCCTGTGACAAGTTACATCTGACGCGATGGCAACACTGGCACGCCGTATCAATGCGGCGAGTAACGTTTCTATCTTTTCAGGAATCGACCATTGCTAATAGTACAACATGTGTAGAGTCCATTCCTCCGACTTCCTAAACCGCGACGTCGATTCGTACATGTTCACTGGACACCAGGAAGCTTGCGACCTACACAACGGACGAGTTACGCATCAGCATCCGCCAACGTGCGAAACGGTCCGTCATACGCACCAGTATGCTTGTTGAACTGCTTGTTGATGAAGTCGCCCGCGCTGTCGGCCTGGGTGTCTTTCTATTCCCCGCAACTTCGTCAGCACCCGTCACCTCCTCGCCACACCAGACAGTACTCACTACATTGTAGCCGACCTTGGACCCGATCGACTCGATGCCCTTATCGAGCCAGTCCTGCTTCTCGCCCTGGGTCTGGCCTTGCTGCTGGCCCTGGCCCTGCTGCTGACCCTGCCCTTGCGAGTACTGCTGACCCTGGCCCTGGCCCTGCGAGTTCTGCTGGCTCTGGTCGTCGTTCCCGCCGTAGCCGCCCGAGACGCCCGAGCCGAACGCGCCCTGTCCGCCGCCCATGCCGCGCTGCGGCTGCTGCTGCTGGCCGCCGCCGCCCTGCATGCTGTCGTACGTGCTGCCCTGGCCCGTGCCCTGGTCGCTGTAGTTGTCGGTGTTCTGGGACTGTTGCCAGTTCGAGTTGTCCATGGTGGTGGTGGGGGTGATGTGCGTGGGTGGGGGTCGTAGGTTTGGGTGGGGTGAAGAGGTGGGTAATTGGGAGTCTGCACTGGCAGCGGCGACTTATATACGCGTTGGATGTGGTGGTTACATCATACTTGTGGAGATGTCAGGGCGGGCCAGGGGAGCAGGTTATGGGCCGTACTAGGCAAGTGGCTTGCCATATCGGGGAACGCCCTCGCCGGTCGGACGCCCCTGGCCGACTGGCGCACACTTGCGCTGCGCAGTGCGCGCAGACCTGCGCCCCATGACGTCGTATGGGGCATGACGGTGCCGGTATGTCGTCGGAAGATAGTTGACGCCTAGGCTGTGGGGCCGCCGTATAAAAGCAGTGTATAGCACTCGCCGGTGGCTGTGATAGAGCACTCGGAATTGTCGGCTTTCTTAGACCAGGACATGAGCTGTGCACACAAAGATCACTCGACTCTGCATCGTCAAAACTAATAACGTACAGAACATCACCATCGCTCATGTTCCACCTTGACCTTCGAACACGATAACGTTACGCATAAACAATCCTCATCCCTCCAGCCTACTTCGCCTCGGCGACGGTCCCGCACTCGGGGCACTTCCGGACCGCGTCGTTGTTCATCCAGTTCTGGATGAGCGGCTTGAGCTGCGTGCCGAGGTCGCTGCAGTAGAACGAATCCTCGCGGATGACCGTGGGGGTCGTGTGTGCCGGTGCCTTGCAGTACCAGCGCAGACGGTCTGCGTCGACAGCATATCAACGCACGCTCTCAGGGGGGCGCGTGAATAGCAGACTCACCAGTCGCGTCGGCCGGGCGCACGCGCTCGACGACGAGCCCGATGGTGTTCGCGAAGCGCACGGGGTTGTGCGGGGTGTTCGCTGCCGCATACAGCCGTCAGCGGACGGAACTCCTGCTCATCGCGCGCAGAGGGACGCACCCGGAAGCAGGAACATCTCGCCCTCCTCAATCCTGATGTCCCTAAACTCGCCGTCGTCCACCACGCGCAGGAGCATCCCGCCCTTGTGCTGGTAGAACCACTCCTACGTCGCCGGGTCAGCGCCGACCCCAGCTCGTGTGATGGCCTGCGGCGCACGCACCTCGGTCTCGTTGACGTGGTAGTCGTTGCGCTCGTTGGGCCCGCCGACGACCATGATCACGTAGTCCTTGCCCGAGTACAAGCAGAAGTTGTTCACCGGCGGCTTGAGCAGGTGCCCGTTCTCCGCGAGCCACTTGGGGAAGTTGATTGGCGGTGCGATCGGCATCGTTGTGTACTGAGTTCTTTCAATGCGGTTGTGAGCTGCGGTGTACTGCTGCAATGATCCTCGCCGCGCGACTGCGTCGAGGAGGATGCGGAGAGAGAGATACGGTGAGAAGTGGCTGAGCCATTCGGAGAGTGACTAAGACTCAGAGGCGTCCTGCGAACGCGGCCCAGAGTCGTCGATCGGGATGTGCGAGCATGACGATAGCAAGCCCCGCCGGCCACGTGCACCCTTGACGCGTCGCGACGCGTCTGTGGCGTGGGGTTCTGCCTATGCAAGTGGTCTCATGCAAGGACCCTCCAGGTGCGGCGTGAGGTTGACTCTGCTTTTACCGAGGCACTATTCAATCCTAGCTGACACATCAAGACAAGTGCCTTTTCCCGCCATGCGTCGTCGAGCCCGGAGGGTTCCGCACGACGCGCCGCACTCCCTCAGGCTCCGCCCGAACCGGATGCGAGCGCGGTGGTGAAGACGAAGCACGGCCAGATGTTGGAAAACATGGCCTGAAGGACGTCGGATGGCTGGCAGTAAGGCCTGAGCCATGTACCGGCGTGACTGATGTCCAGGTGGGTGCACGAACGCCAAGATCTCAATAGCATTAGGATCGTAGAAAGATGAAGCACAGCACCATAGAGCGTAGTGTTACAACGGACATCATCGACCTAGAACTCCTCGATATCGTCGTCCTCAAGCCATCCATGCGCCCGCGACTCTTCTTCGGCCTCTGCAGCTCGGCTCCCAGAGACTGGTCCCTCGTCCACGTCAGGGTCGTCCTCCGGCGTGTCGCCTCCATCCTCCGACAGCTGCACAGGACCGGCGGAGCCCTGACTGAACTCAAGCCTCGAGAACATCCGGTGGGTGGGCGGAGCAGAATTTGGACGGCGACCTGTGCGAAAAGCTGTTAACGATGACGTGGAAGAGAGAACGGGAGAAGCGTACCAGCGAGATCTCTCGCCTTCAGGACACCTCCGATTTCGAGCGCGATGTTTCGTCTGCTCCAAGCCCCAGCACCCAACTCCGCGTCCTAAAGCATAGTCCGCAGCGTGAGCACTCCGAGCGCATTTCTGACACGAAAATAAATGACATACACGCAGGAGCCAGTCTTGTACATCCCGCAGCCCATCCTCTGCGTCCCGCTCGCGCTGCAGCGTCTCGAAGAACACGGGCTTGTACGGCTTCTGATTCCGACGCTGCACAGGGGAAGGCAGAGAATGTAGGGTGCTGAGTGCGAGGAGGTGGAAGCGATGAGGGTTCGCTTGGTGCCACTGAAGATATGGTCTCATGAGCACTACCACAGTGGAGAAAGGGTGAAGGTACCCACACTCTCCGCCCCGTTCGCGTCGATCCAGCTCAGCCAATCTGCGAGCGTGTCGCACTCGCTGAGGTCGTTGGAGTATTGCGTGTAGTTCTGGTGTACGTAGAGGGACAGGAGGGACGCGTCGATCGGCGAGTCTGCATACAACATCTAGATACCACGTAGTCGGATCAACGTTGGTAGGACAACAGGGTCGAGCACGTACCTCGACGTCTACTCTTGACGTCCGCCGTGCGTGCTCTTTGAGGTGGGTGGGCAACGGTGGTTGTTTCTTCAATTTCGAGTCTATATCGCGGTCGCGCTGGAGGTCCTTCGCAGATGCATTCGGATTTGGCGGATCGCCCTTCCCTACGTCCATGGCATGAGCCCTTGCCATCCCGTTCCACCTTCGATGCAGTGCAGCACTCACGCTTGTTATAGAATAGCTTGCCCAACAAGTGGAACAGCATGAGGCTCTGCTCCCGCCGCGTCACCGACTCTATCACTGCCCTGGCACCCGCGTCCCCGCCTTTCTTCTTCTTTCCTGTCGAGCTACCGCTTGCGCTACAAGCGAATTGCAGCGCCATGATCGCACTGCGGATGTCGCCGTTTGCCGAGTCGACAATGAGGTTTAGGACGTCCTTGGAGATTGGGCTCCCGCCTCCAGTGAAGTGCCTGTTGAGAAGGGACTGCAGCGCGGGGCGAAGATAGGTAGGCGCGATTGGGCGGAAGCTGCATTCGCCGGGGTTAGAGAACAGACGTCAGTATAACCTTGCAACGGCCCGCATGGAGCACAGCTTACCCAATCTGCGTGACATATGGGGAGCTCAATAGGTGCGGCGGCAGCACACTCCGGATGTCCACAACCTCCTTTGTGCGCCTCCAGGTCGTGCTACCGCCAGTACCATCTGCGTCGGTGTCCTCACCGCGCAGCCCCGCGTCGCTGATGATTAGCACAAGCGGCGCCGAGCCCGTATCTGGCAGCGCGACGAATGCGTCGAGCGCTGCGTGGAAGGCGGTTTGTGTGCCTGGGTGCAGAATGTTGGGAAGGTCCTCGAGGAGGATGACCTGCCTGCTCTGTGCAGCGAGCCTCGCAGTAGGGATAGATGATGTGAAGGACTGCGATGCAGATATGGGCACGAACGATCGCGGTTGGCTTTGGCTTTGTGTGAACGACTTCGAACGCGACAGGGGCTGAGATTGAGACTGTGACGACGAGGGCGGGATGCTGGACGCCGGCGTACTGAACACAGAGCGGCAGCTCGATGCGCGTGCGAGGAAGTTGCGGAACTTATCGGAGAGACCCTCGTACGGTTCCCACTCGCCATCAACATTGTACTCAGCGTCATCAGGATCTTCGCGCGTGAATCGCTCGTCCATGCTATTCCGCCACTCGACGATCTCGAAACCAAGCTCTCGCGACAGGACGCGTAGCGTTGCGGTCTTTCCAGTGCCTGCTGGACCCGTGAGGGCCAGGATGCGCTGTAAGATGATGGTTAGGTAGCTGAGTATATGCGTGGACTGAAGCTTGAGAATGCGTACGCGATACTTGCTTAGCTTTCCAGAAGGGCCACCGTCGAGGGCTTCTAGGAGCCACTGGCGAGCGTCTTGTATTTTGCGCTTGTTGACGGCTAGTTCGCCCTATGTTTAGGATCAGCGTGCGCTCATACGTCGCGTATGCATATCGAGTGGACGGCGCTGATTCACCTCGGTGGTGGGTTCGTATCGGTCCACCCACAAACGATCGTCTTACCGGCAGTTGACGTTTGGTTAGTCATGACCGATGGATAACCGCTTTTACTCACCAGAACAGCCTACAGTGGACTTATTATGCAAAATGACGTCCAATCTCGCCTTTCCTTTGCCTTTGTTCTTTGTCGCGGGCCTGTCTTGTGAGGAATCTGGTTGGCTACTAGTCAGGTCAAAGACTGGCGGCCTAGTGATCTATGTGCTGAAGCAATCATTATCTTCAACATGTTCGCAGACGCTCTGAACAACTATACACACCGATGAGACCGCCCTGGTCTTCTGTTTCTTCGCTGGTGGCGGACCGCTTGGCACCGGAGCATCCAGGCGTAAGGTGCTACGGAGGGCTGCCGTTTGCTGAGAACGTTTCTGCTGCTTCGCCGATTTCTGCGACATTCCCGTACAACATAAGTAGATGGTAGACGGGTAGGTGGAACAAGCGACCTGGGTCAGCGACGCGTCCAAGACGCGTCCTGTCACACTTCGAGTCACATAGTCACGAGCGCGTTCCCACGTGGATGCCAATACCGTTGTGAAAGACTGAAATCGTCCCGTTTCCTCTGTCCTAAGTTAATCACATCGCTCACTCCGTGCTTGATGACCACTCTATCGCTCAGTACTGGTATCGATGAGCCAATGCCAGACATAAGAACACGTTGATCGGCGACTCAGGCGCGGTAGATGTGAGTATCCAATAATTAGAGTGACTGGGACCAAACTGGCACCGGTAGAACTTCATCCGAAGATATGTAAGTCGTCGTGCCGTGTCCGGAGGAGTATTATTATACTAATAAGTAAGTAGGGCGTAGGCTACACTTACTCAGCGGATGTGGATTGAGCAGCACCATGTGTACAGAGGCTGACAGAGGCATGCGCCCTTCGACCCAACTACTTTCTTTCCGAACCACCACCTTCGAGACGCAGAGGATCCCATAGCGCTATGTCTCAAGCTGCTGTACCAAAGCTTTTTCAACCCGTAAAGGTCGGACAACACTGGCTTGGCCACAGAGTGGTCCTCGCACCTCTCACGCGTTACCGGGCTAACAAGGCGCACGTCCATGGCGACCTTGCGGTCACGTATTATGGCCAGCGCGCGACCACACCGGGAACACTGTTGATAACGGAGGCCACCTTCATCTCGGCGAAGGCAGGAGGATACGACAACGTTCCAGGGATCTGGAATGACGAGCAAGTTGCTGGGTGGAAACGGGTGAGCGCCTCTCAATTCATTGGACAGTATTGCCACCTTGCGCATGCTTTGAAACATCACAATATGCGCCCTCGTTGCTTCAGTAGCTGGGCGTTGTCTAACATGGTTGTGTTCCCATCAGGTCACCGATGCAGTTCATGAGAAAGGGTCACGCATCTATTGTCAGCTCTGGGCTCTCGGACGCGCGGCCAACCCCAAAGTGTTGGACAGAGAAGGCTTTCCATACGTGAGCTCCGGTGACAAGACTCTGACCGGTGCAGCGCGCGCCCCAAGACCCTTGACTATCCCTGGTCAGTGCGCCCCCCCTTTCCTTGCCGCATTCATGACTCACCGAACGTCGCAGAGATCAAGGAGTACATGGACATGTACCGCAATGCCGCTCGCTGTGCTGTGCGCGCAGGCTTCGATGGGGTCGAGATCCACGGTGCGAACGGATACCTGATCGACCAGTTCACGCAAGACGTGTCGAACAACCGGACGGACGAGTTTGGCGGCTCGATTGAGAACCGGTGCCGGTTCGCGCTCGAGGCGATTGACGCGGTCACGAGTACGATTGGTGCCGACAAGACAGGCATCCGCCTGAGTCCATGGGGCCAGTTCCAGGGTGCGTCTATGCGCACATCCGGGGTATAGAGCGGATGTTCACCGACTGCACCAATGATGCTAGATATGCTCATGGATGATCCCAAGCCGACGTTCGCTTACCTCGTGTCCGAGCTCGCAAAACGGCACCCGGACTTCGCATACATACACGTTGTGGAGCCGCGCGCACAAGGGAACGTCGACCGCGAGGTGCTGCCCGGCGAGGTCAGTCCATCATCCACTATCCCTGGCCAACGCGAACGATAGCTGACCTACGGCATACAGAGCAACGCCTTCCTGCGCGACATCTGGAGGCCACGCCCGTACATCTCCGCGGGCGGCTACTCGCGCGAGACGGCCTTCGAGGATGCGGACAAGTACGGTGATCTCATCGCCTTCGGCCGTTTGTTCATTCCTAATGTCGGTATCTTCCCTTGCCATTGCCTGATGTGTGCTCATGTAATGTGTCACAGCCCGACCTGCCTCTGCGCATTGCAAAGGATCTACCGATCGAGAAGGGCAGCCGCGACTTGTACTACGTGCCGGAGGAGCCGCATGGCTACATTGACTATCCCTTCTCGGATGACCCCAAGGCTAACCTGTGATCTACCTAGGTATAGACATACGGCTGTGGAAATAGATGTATACGAGACATGAACTACTCAGAATAAGGGCTTTCTTGCACCTCGACAAGGGAACCGCATACTTCCGCGGTTGTACCGATACCAGCGCAGCGCTAGGATTCCGCCGAACGTCTGGGACCCTTATCCTCTCAACCCTATCACGGCGCGTCACATACGCGCCAGAGCAACCCTTCTGACTGCTACGCCGCGAATCCGATGCAAGGGTTCGCGTCAAGCGCAAAGCACTCGGTAGCTTCCGCGAAAGCACGTTGCATTGAATATTCTGCAATTATGTGTTTGGCCAGTGCTCAAGGCACTCGTGCATGAAGCTTGAAGGCGGACAGCGAAATCTACTTCTGTACATCGCCTTCTCACTCTGGTGCGTCTCCTCTTTGAAACGTCATGTTGCTGTGTCACGTCACTTCCGCTCGCACCCACAGGCACAATGTGTCTATTTGACGCCGTCCTCGCTGGTACGCGCTCCTACTTTCTTTCTAGCAGTCTGATGAATCGATGACATCCTTCTCTGATGCTATCGTTCATGGCGTTCTCGGAGGAACCAGTATTTCCAACGCTGTTCCTCTTAATAGGCATGTCAGTGGTAAGTCATGGTGTTGCCTCTCACCGTTATCTGCGAATGACCAACTCGTGTACTACATATGGCACGTACGCTCCAGTGACTTGGTTTGTGACGTGCATTCATTGGCATGCAGTGCATCAACAAGGAGACAACGGAGTGGGAACGACAGTCTGCTCAGCAAGGCGCGCTGTCGAGGCTCATTCTGGTCTTCGCTGGTGACGTGCGCTTGGAGTCGGAGAACTGATACGCAAGGCGCGCTGCGGCATGGAGAGCAGGAGGTAGAGAGGCCCCTGGAAGGTCCCGGCCGATGACGCGCCAATCGACTTCAGGCCTCGCGTCCTCTCACAATCAAATCACAGCTGGTCACCACCATGCCACCGGCCACAGCCTGTCCTATCAGACTGGATGAAGTACTGGACTCTGTTGCAATTCTGGAGGGCTCTGTGCGCAAGTGACAATTGGTTGGCCCTGGCGATTTGGACCTAGCGAGCAAGTAGGTTCGCCCATCCGCGCACGGTGGGACAAGTGCAGCTCAGACACGGCTTCTCAAGTAGTGTGGGACTCATCAGCCTGGACCATGATCCACGGCAATACATATCACTAGTACAACGCCCACTCAAAACCCACAAACCGCCGTCCAAGTCATGCGAAGGGCCAATCTCATGAAGAACTCCGGTCCAGGTCGCAAGTAAGTATGTTACTACCCCTCATCTGAGCGCTGTCTCCCGTGTTCTTTGCGCGTCATTATGACATCCAGCGTCGGGCAGCTGTTGAAAGCGGCCGCGGACAAGGATAATCTGTGATCGCGAAGGAGTTATGTCTAGGTAGGGTCTTCCGCGTGTACTGTCACTCGCTGGAGGCAGAGGCTCCAGGTGATGTAGTGAACCGCCCCTGAGATGAGTATCCTCCACAGGTGGGAAGCCCCACCGCGTGCGCGCCTTGAGTCCATCCGTTCATGGAGGCCCAGCCCGTGGACTTCCGCGATCATTGGCGTGCGCCGTGGGAGGTCTTTTCCTGCCGGAGGTACGCCTGATGATGTCCAGGCCAGGCGCGCAGCAGGAATTGGACTTCACTCTACCTGGGCTGCACAAGGAGCTTGTCCACTGTCAACCAAAGCCATCTTGGAGCCATTCGACAGAGCCTTGGCTCCATTACTTACAGTAAGTGCCACCACTATCGTCAGTACTTTTACTGATACCACAAAGACTAAGCGCAGGAACACAGGTGCGGCCTGGAGTTGACGAACGTAAGTGCCTATGACTGGCTCCGGTCGGATGGACTTTCTCCGCAGATAAGTCATCGTGATTCTATTCAATAGCCATAACCCGTGTCCTTACAGGTTCCACGCTCTTACTCAGCGAATGTGGAACGAGCAGCGCCGTCAAGTTATGCGCTATCGGCGGACGATATGTGCACGCCGGCATGCAGCCTTCGACTGAATAATCCTTCCCCCGAATCTAACACCTCCGAAGCCCAGAGCACCCCATAGAGTTATGTCTCAGCCCGCTGTCCCCAAGCTCTTCCAGCCTGTGAAGGTTGGACAGCACTGGCTTGGGCACCGAGTCGTCATGGCCCCCCTCACGCGGTACCGTGCAAACAAGGCACACGTCCATGGCGACCTTGCGGTCACCTACTATAGCCAGCGTGCGATCATGCCAGGAACTCTGCTGATCTCGGAAGCGGCATTCATCTCGCCGAAGGCGGGAGGATTCGACAACGTTCCGGGAATCTGGAATGACGAGCAGGTGGCTGGATGGAAGCCGGTGAGTATTTTTCGACGTCTTAGAACAATGTTGCCGCGTCCCCCCACGTCGCGTGCATCCGGGTCCATCTGAAGATAGGTGATAGCCGTCAGTTTTTTGGTTTAATCATACCAGTGCGCCGTGGCAGCAACCAGTGAACGATAGTCAGGTAGTCAAAGTGTCCGCTATTGACTTCAATTCATCATGGGGAGGCGCTGTGACGACAGAGTCGTTGAAGTATGGATCAGCCTGGGGAAACCACCACTTTCATTTTCATTTTCATTGTCTGTCAATATCTTCTGTGAAAGGACTTTGCTCTAACCACGCCGTCGTATCCCATTTAGATCACCGACGTGGTCCACGAAAAAGGGTCGCGTATATTCTGCCAACTCTGGGCGCTTGGACGCGGAGCAATCCCAGAAGTCCTGGACAGAGAAGGCCTCCCATACGTCAGTTCCGGGGACAAGCGTCTAATGCGTGAACCACGCACCCCAAGGCCCTTGACTATTCCTGGTGAATGGCTCCCGCCCTTTCTCGCCGCATTCATGAAACTGACCGGCCCGCTAGAGATCAAAGAGTACATAGACATGTATCGCGATGCTGCTCGTTGTGCCGTGCGCGCGGGCTTCGATGGGGTTGAGGTCCACGGTGCCAACGGATACCTAGTCGACCAATTTACGCAGGACGTGTCGAACAACCGGACGGACGAGTATGGCGGCTCGATCGAGAATCGCTGCAGGTTTGCGCTCGAGGTGGTCGATGCCATCGCGAGCGCGATTGGTGCGGACAAGACCGCTATCCGTTTCAGTCCATGGGGCCAATTTGGAGGTACGTCAACGCGCATATACTAGGGACACTGCACATACGCATTGAGTACACATCTTTCCCGTCAGATATGCTAATGGATGATCCCAAGCCGACCTTTGGGTATCTTGTGTCTGAGCTCGCCAAACGGCACCCGGACCTCGCATACATCCACGTCGTAGAGCCGCGCGCGCACGGGGACCTCGACCGGGACGTGCAACCGGGCGAGGTCAGTTCATGGACCATGCCGCTAACCATCCCTATAAGCTGACTTGCCACTTGCAGAGTAACGTCTTCCTGCGTGATATCTGGAAGCCGCGCCCGTACATCGCTGCCGGCAACTACACGCGCGAGACGGCTTTCGAGGATGCAGATAAGTATGGCGACCTTATTGCGTTCGGCCGCTTGTTCATACCCAACGTCGGTGTCTTCTCTTTGAGTTCGCGAAAATCTTCGCTCAGTCTATGTTGTAGCCCGACCTACCCCTGCGGCTTGCGAAGGACCTCCCTATTGCGAAGGGCAGCCGCGACTTATACTATGTGCCGGAGGAGCCGCATGGTTACATCGACTACCCCTTCTCGGATGACCCCAACGCTAGACTGTGATTCTACTTAGGTATAGCGGGAAGGATATAGGTATAGACGTAGGTGGGACGGAATGTGATCCCGAGAGTCTGAAGCATTTTTGCGTTGCACATTGACATGAGTCTTCCCTACTCTCACGTTTCTGGCGACGAGTGGTGCCTCGCATATGCGTCGATGCAGTACCTCTGACGCCCTCTGACGCTTCGCGGCTAGGTTGGTGAGTTCCATCGATTTTCCAAGTGATACAAGCCCAGGGTATACCTCTAATTTGCATTAAATGGAAGCGACTCGTTGCTTTCTGTGGAGGCATATCGGGCTGTCTTCGCCGTGCACGTGGTGCGCTGCAGCCTCGCTGTGCGCATAGACGAAAAATAAGGTTGTCCGGTTCTGCTCGTTGTGCCTTCACCGGTGTTTTCTTAAGGCTGTAACAGTGTGTTGCTCGTCTCCCATCGTCCCTTCACAAGCGGTCACTGTGAGTACGCTGATCATGTTGCCCTCTGCTCAAACTATCCAAGCTCATTACCTCGTCTTTACTAGTAGTGATTGATGCACTGGATCTAGGTCATCCTTTCTTGAGGCTATCGCAGTATCTCCGACGATATACCTCTTATTCGACATGATCATCCAAGTAGTGCGTCTTCTTGCATTTTCAACCTGTCTCCCGTGCGCAGTGACCAGATAGGTATGTATTTTTATACACGCGCAATTCACGGTGATTATAATTTATCACACATGTGCTAAGTGTGTGACGGCTCAGGCGCTCATCAAGTGACTACTCTGCCTCTGCAGTGCTTCTCGTGTCAGGTAAGCCTAGGATGCAACGATCTATCCTAGTATCCGATGTCAATAATATCATGCACTGCGAACTGATCTTTCTGTCAGTCGGATACATAAAGGGGGCATGCAGCGCGTTTTTGCTCCCTGCTGACACCATTTGAGCACGACCTCACTCAACACGCCATCTCGATGAGTTCATCGAGAAACCTCACCCCCACACTCACAAGTGCGATCATCGAAACCCTATTATATGGTCCATTCCTTCTTATATGCACAACCTCGGTATGGTTGCTCTGGGATCAAAACCGCACACGCGCCGGAAGGATAACAACAAGACAGCCCTCATTTGCGCAAGGAATCCCTTTGATCATGGCAGGACTCTGTCTGCTAGTGGGTACAACTGCTGTAGGTTTGTGCCGTTCGCAGTATCCTTGCGTGGCTGATGCAAGCTCGCCCTCAACAGCATTGGATCATTGATGTTGTACGCTTGTTCCAAGCGGTGGTGACGTACAAGGGAGGCTCAGCGCCCGAGGAGTATCTCGACGACTATATCGACAGAACATTCATAGTAGCGAACGCCATACTCATGCTTTTCTGCATCATCATAACCGATGCTGTCTGTGTAAGTCGTCTTGTCGCGTATTTCGCGTATGGCGGTAATCGGCACTGACATCCTTTGCTTCTGAAAGGTGTACCGTCTCTGGATCATCTGGGCCTTCCGTAGGGCTACCATCGTCATTCCGATATGTGCTCTACTTGCCACAATTGGTGAGGCTCAAGACACTGTGGACCTTCGGCGCATTACTGACTCGTGAAGTAGGGTCCAGCGTGTATGCCGCTTACGAGACGGCACAACTGCGAAATGCTTCCAGTGAACCAGAGTCCTCACAATGGAAGTGGCTCTCGGCTGCTTTCGCCAGTCACCTCTGGTAAGTACTGCACGTGGAGGTCTAAATTTCTAAAGTTTATTCCGACGACTGACCTCGTCTCTTAGTCTCGACATATATTGTATGAGTTCAGTCGACCGCTCATTCCCTGCGTTACACCTACACTGAACCCGTTCGCTATCACAACAGCACTCATCGCAGGCAGACTTGTTGTCTCAGAATGTAATCTCATCAAAGCTGGCCTCCAACCTGCCGCCACCAGTGTCATCACGGTGAGAAGCAGTGTACTAGTGGTCGCACCCGCCGGCTGATTCACTTGCCCCGCAAACAGAAGGCCCTCGTCATCTTCATTGAGAGCGCAAGCATCTACACGTGCGTATCCCTCGATCCATAAGGTAGTTTACTGTGCAGACAATAGTTCGACAGAGGATGGGCCGTCTTTTACTGTGTGTCCTACGAGACTCAGAGCGACGCGCGTTTCGTGGCCCGTGATTGTTCGCCTGCTGTCGCGGGGCTCACGTTCGGGCTCATCATCGTTCAAGCCCGCCTGGCCTTCCGCAGGGCGTAGCAGAAAAGCGAACCGGAAACACCACAGACGAGCTGCGGTTTGCCTCGCAACACACGTCACACATGCTCACATCCATCGTGGTGAACGTGCCCGATATCGCACGGGAGCCCGAGGACATGGTTGCGGATAACCAGCACGACTCGTTGCCTCAAGTGAAGCTGTTGAAGCTGGATTCTCTTCATGGAATGCAGCACGGGTCTTATATAGGTCGGTCTAGTATGACTGTGGGTAGCCCGGTCCTATGCTCAGCGACAAACCACATTTCTATATGACTGCGAGCATTTTATGTACCTCTGTATCTGTTTTCCCAAAGGACATTGATAATGCGAACGCACACTACTGATAACCATGTTGCCCAGGGGGAACACTAGCTGACTATTAATCTCGACCTCGACTTAGGAACCTCCGACCAATGGCGATGCAGGTTGCCATTACATTCACGTCAGCCGCTCAGACTGACTTTGACTGCATCCAGTCAATTCGCAGAGCGCGGTCCGCGGCGGTATGCAGGTCAGGGGACGTGTCAATGGAACGTCCGGTACTATTGTCTAAGTATGGTATGCTACTCCCTATCTCTCGACGTTGCTGTGCAAAGACTGAAGCTTGAGCTTGCTTGGAGGTTGATTCGATGTCTGCCTACAGAAATGTACAATAAGTACGGTGCTAGCACGGTTTGTCGTGTCTTGCTATGGCTTTACATGTCATGAGAAACCCCTGACTTATATCGCACTTTCAGGTGAACCATTCGTCCCGAACATACTGAGCACCGGATGTCCTCCGTTGCCCACGCGAATATCCTCATTTGATGCTGAGCCGTTGTGGCGTCTGCTTCGCGGACCGATCCTCGTCACAGCGGCCATTATGCAGGAATTACCATCGCGCAACTTGCCGAAACGCCAGAGTTCTGCCAATGCAGTGTATATAAGCATGTGTTGCACACCAATACTCTGCTCCAGCCTTCCTCTACGCTATGGCGGGCGTGTCTCATCT
Source organism: Fomitopsis serialis (assembly GCF_022376445.1). NCBI lineage: Eukaryota > Fungi > Basidiomycota > Agaricomycetes > Polyporales > Fomitopsidaceae > Fomitopsis > Fomitopsis serialis. Next base: position 199,690 of record NW_025955004.1, on the reverse strand, counting down.
TGCCGCGAATCTGGCCCTGGTATGTCTGGAGAACTTCCTGTATGGGATATTCTTTGTACTCTGCCTTACGTCGACCATCCTTCTACTGGGAAGGCGTCGACGCCTGCCTTCACGCGATGTTCAATCTGCCATCAACCCCTCTTTGTCGGCACCATCTTTCTCTTCTTGAGCATCACGGCGGTAAGAACGTCTGGAACCTGATCAATCCTACTTTGTTCAATGAGCCCATATAACTACAGCATTGGCTCTTGACCAACATACGCTTGTTTCAAGCGTTGATATTCTTTCAAGGGGGAGCGAAGCCTGTCCTATTTCTAGGCGATCTCTCTCAAGCAACGAACATCGCACAGACGGCCACATTGATTCTCTCTGGCTCCATCTTTGACGCAATGATGGTGAGCTACCGTATGGTCTCGATCCGTCAATATAAGCCGACGAACTAACAACCTTAGATCTATCGTGTCTGGGTGGTCTGGGCCCACACCAAATATGTTGTCATATTCCCGACGCTATGCTGGATAGCATATGCGGGTGAGTGAGGCAACGAGTATGATTGTCAGACCTTTCTCAACTCAACGCACAGTCTGCGGTATCATCATGATATACCGCTTCTCGCTCTATAAGCTGGGGACCGACGTCTTTGACACGCCGACGGGCCAATGGGTCACGGCTCTCTGTATACTAACAATATGGTTCGTTCGTTGTAAGCCTCGCACGTTATTGAATTTGCTCACAACGATGAGTGCAGCACCAGTGTCTACAGCACGTGTAAGTCACTATGGTGAAGATGAGGTATCGAGGTCTGAATTGATTCAGTCATGATCACGTTGCGCATATGGCAGACAAGCCACCGTCTCGAGATATTCGGGGACGATCCAATAATGGTTCGCAATTGATACTCGGATGCTGTGTATCTACTGACCTATCGCTCCACAGCGCGCTATTGCAGTCTTCTCCGAGAGCGCAGCACTCTATGCGTAAGTCAAACAGCACTGCTTCACATTGGACGCTTCATTCGGACGTTCCTTACAGGACCTGGACCATCTTTTTCTTCGCAACGTACGAAGCCGGGTCAAACCTGCAGAATATCGCCAATGCAACATGTCCCGCTATGGCCGGCATCGCTGCGACGCTCATCAACGTGCGTGTAGGACTCGGGTGGGCCTTCGGGTCCGCACCACACTCCCCTGCGCGCACCGACACCACCTTGTCTTTCGTCGTACCGTCCCGGCGGGAGTTCTGCAGTCGGGAGCTGTCCACACGCCCTGTGGAGGTGCACATATCGCAAGCCAGCGACAGATCGGATGAAAACGGGTCGGACAAGGGAGCCATGAAACGCTACGTTCCTCTTCAAACTCGGACCTGAGTGGGTGACATCGTCGAGTATGTGTATCGCTTCATTGGTCAGCCCGACCTACTGCTGATGTACTCAAGTAGCCACATGGTCTTCATAACGAATGTGCTGCTACGAAATAGGTCGGATGTTTCCAGACGACCGTTCGGACTGCATCCGTTCTTTGTCTTAGCCTGGTATCATGGCCCAATGTGCCGAATCGGGGCTCGGTTTGTATATATACCGTTTGCCACATGTAGTACGAACACACCTACCGTTCCCACACTTACTGACTAATAAGTGATGTCGGACCGACCGATCAGTCGGCACTAGTATGTGCCCTTATCACTCAATCTCCTTACCCTTGAAGATTTCCGTGAAGAATATTGACTTCGCAATGGTGCTCGCTGTCTAGGGCACGTGAGTTCTTCCCAATTGGGATGCCCGCTCACCTCCGTCCCCGTGAGTCGGGCTAGATCTCCCGATCCTTCTCCGATGTTCTCGGAGTCCGTTTCTGGTCACTGTCCCGTGCTCGCCGGCGCTTGCGGGCCCGTTCTGGCCACCACCCCGTGCTCGCCGGCGCTTGCGAGTACATCACGCCCCGTCCCGTGCTCGCCGGCGCTTGCGAGCACATCACGCCCCGTCCCGTGCTCGCCGGCGCTTGCGAGCACATCACGCCCTGTCCCGTGCTCGCCGGCGCTTGCGAGCACATCACGCCCTGTCCCGTGCTCGCCGGCGCTTGCGAGCACATCACGCCCCGTCCCGTGCTCGCCGGCGCTTCCTGCCGCCACTGCCTCGTCCCGACCTCGCCGGCGCTTCCCGCCGCCACTGCCTCGTCCCGACCTCGTCGGCGCTTCCCGCCACCACTGCCCCGCTGCCCGCTGCCCGCCGGCGCTCCCTTGTCCCCAGCGCCCCAGCGTCCCCGCCTGTGTCTGCCGTACTCGGCCATGCTGCCCTGTCCTGCCTTGCCCCGCCCGCCGCCGATGCCTTGCTCTGGCACGGCTGTGCTCTTTCGGGTACTCAATCACTGCCTCTCCTGATTGGGTAAGAAGCTGCCATCAATACTCCGACTCGCAGTCCGCCTAGGCTGGAGCCCTGAGCACGCTACCCGATTTGGCAATGTCTAACTCACACCTCGTCCTTGTTTCCTAATCCGGTTACACCTCCTGCCACGTCCGTCCGTGTCCTCGCTATCCTATCATGCCGAAGGTCCGCAGCTACCTCTCGAGCTCCGTCACGTTAGCCTCTGGCAATCCTCTCATCAGGCCCATGAAGCCGCGAAAGCTCAAGCACACTGATGCGCGAAAACGTCGTGCACAGGAGGAGCGAGAGCGTCGGGCTATGGTGGCCGGTAAGGTTGTTTCTCATCTAGGCTGAGTTGCTGACGTCGCACGATAGGGTTGTCGTTTGAGGAGCGAGAACACCTCGATGCGATGACTTCCGGTGGGTTCGCAGAAGCCGAGAGTGCAACACAGGACGACGACGAGCTATATCCCCTCCCTCCGGGCGAAGAAGCTATGTTTCTCAGCCATGCGGGGGCGGAGACGGAGGTTTGCCGGGACTTGTTCATAGAAAAGCGGTACGTTGATCGTTCCTTTGCGTATATTCTCTCACAGTTCCTCTAGGAAGCGCGTCGACTATCGCACAAGGCGCGACCGACTTCAACGTGCTCGCGCCCAGTGGCAGGCACAGATGCCGGCCCTCGTTGATGCGTATCTGGCATGGAAGGCTTCCTCGGCAGAGGATGATGCTCCTGCAGCTGGTCCTGCAGAGAATAGGTAACAGGTCGACGTCCTATTGTGTGGCCGCCCACTAACCATGCACACTAGGTCCTGTCCGGGCGGCGAAGAGCCTGGCAGTGCCAGGCGTCAGTCTCCTAGTCAAGACCACAACTGGCACGAAGAGACGACGGTAGGCGCAGGGGGTGATGCTGAAGGATCGGGTTCGTACGCGGAGTGGGATGTTGTTACAGTAGAGTTCTTCGGTGAGCTTCCTTTACTTCTCGCGCGCACTCTTCCTGACTGTGCCTGTATGCCAGACCTCTCAAGACAGACCTTCAAGCTGGCTTCGACAATGGTCCACGCCAACGTCGCCCTCGTCTCTCGCGGATTCCTCGGGTCTGCTCCTCAGAAGCCGACGGTCGCCATCTCCTTGAAAACCCTCGAAGCTTACCGACAACTTCACCGAGCGTGCCCGCGCCTGAGTGTACAAGCGCAAGTCAAAGCACTTTGTTACTTACACGAAGTATATACTGATTGTTATCTATACGCGGCTACGATTGACGACGCGTCACAGGTTCCTTTCAATAAACATCTAGTCAAGCAATTCAGTGACGCCTACGACGTGTACCTCGACATCCAGTATGGAGTCAATCGGTTGGTCAAGTCAGCCATGCACCGCGATACTCCCGACTGGCGCATGCTCAATGCCTGCGCACCGTGCCTCTACAAGATCGAAGACGAGCCGACACTCAAGTATGCGCTCTTAGCCACAATGGACGGCAACCAGTCCCTAAAGCTCGTCGACAACATGTTTCGGCACGGTACTACCCGCGAGGATGGGCGAAGTGCACGAACCGATATCTGGCTTTCGCCGGCAGAGGTCGATCGGTTCAAGGATGAGGCAGGCAAAATTGTACGTCGCCGTGCGTCGCCTCGTATCATCACCGCTCTAAATTTCCTCCATGTAGGCAAAGCTGGCTTCCTCTGACCCTACTTCGGACGAGCAAGGCAGTGGGGGAGCAGCCCCAATGCTTGTCGATGACTCGGCTGGCCAGGACAGTCGTGGGGAAAACGGAGCGGCCGGTGGTGCGACGGCACATGCAGATCAAACCGCCGATGATCCCGGACGACTTGATGATCACAGCGACGACATCGCGTGGCTGGATCTGCCCGAGTCCGAAGATGGTAAGCTCGAGGCCTCCGTCGACGTGTGCGTGGAGCGCTGGCGCAACGCGGGTCCCGAAGCGCGGAAGAAGATGTTCGCCCTGTTCGCGATGACAGGCATCTTCGTGTGCTTATGCCGCCATGGACAACTGCTCATCCTCTGTGACATGATCAGGAGTGGAGAACTGTAAGTGCTAACCTTTGTATCATTTCGCTGATCACTAATCCTTGCAGCGCGAAATACCCCCTCGCCATCGTCAACAAGCTGATGGAGGTCTACGGCCCCGACGTCTTGGTCGGCTACGACATCGCATGCGCCTTCGCCAAGACGCTCGCCAAGAGCTGCCTCGCGCCAGATGCACGTCGGCTCCGTATGGCAGGTGTCGTACCGGCATTCCACGGGCACGGCCACAATCGCGGCTGCCAAGTCAATTGGCATCCCCTCTACATGGATGGCGTCGGTAAGGAGGACTTCGAGGGTTGCGAGCGCTGCTTCTCTGAATCGAACAGCCTCGCCCCTGGGACGCGCCTATCGTCGGTCTTCCACCGGGAACAGGCAATCGAGGAACATTTCCAGTTCTGGGGCGAGCAGAAGCATTATGATTCGGGTGCGTTTTCTCGTCCGAGCAACATTCAGACACTGACGCATATCTTAGGAAACTTCATCTACAATAATTATCGACAGGCTCTCGACATCATTCAAGAAGACGGTTGCGTACTTGCGGCCCTGTCAGCGGAGCTGAACACGAGCGACAATGACTACGAGGAGTACCTGAGACAAGAGAGAGAGTACCTACGCGGTCGCAAAGCTGAACCACCCGAAGTTTCCCGCAAGCTGATGTATCTGGAAGCCTTACGAAGACTCGAGGATGCGGGGTACGTCACTCTGACTCCGATGGCGGATTCATCTGATGCAAAGGTTTTAGGGCAAAGAAAGCGACTGCAGATCAGCAGTTTCGCGAGCTCGACTTCAACATCTGTCATAACGGCTACACAACGAAGGAGATCACACGGGTCCGGACGAATCGAACGAACACCACAAAACGGTACTTCGAGACTGACGACGACTGCCAGGCGTACGAGAAGGAACTCGACATCAGTGTGCGATGGACGCCGAACAGCACGGAGTATCAGGAAGCATGCAAACTCCTGACAATGCGCCAGTATCAGCGCGCGGTGGATGAGCTCGAACGACTTGTCGTCCAGCGGCTTTTCGAGCTCACAAAGCTCGGGATGAGTGGCATCGGTATGACCATCCTCTTGCTTCAACTGGGACTCGCCTCACGGATAAGTGCTAGGTTACAAGCTCCGCGAAAAGATCGGGAAGGCCCTTAAAGCACGCGCGCAAGCGATCCAGAAAGCTCTCGGTCGATACAATGAGCAGGCTGCGCGTCTGACACCCCCGCGCGCAGCCCTTTCGTGGCAAGAAGTGGTAGGGATGGTTTCCCTAGCTGACTTCGACCTTCTTCGTGAAGGCCGCGAGGACATCCGTCAGAAGCCGTGGGCAAAACACTCGCAGCGACGTGCCATGAACCTGTACTTCAACATCAAGCGAGCACGCGAGGAGATTACGCGCCTGAACGTCGAGATTCGACGTCTGCTCACTCATATGTATGATGAACACGTTGATTACCACGTCGCGGTGCAAGAGCTCGCTTCGACCAATCCAGGCCTCGTGATGGAGTTGAAACGACGATGGCGTTATCGTAACGAAATCAACACCAGGATCGCCTTCAAGCTGTTCAAGACGTCTCAACTGCGCGGCTTCACAGGAAGTCTTCACACTGGTCAACGTATTGGACGCCCCGTGACGCGAAACGATGGTATTCCGATACCTCCGTGGGCGAAGTGCTTAGTAGATACTACAGTGGCTCGTGAGGTAGATGCAGATGCAGCCGAGGAGGATGATGAGATCGAACCGTTGTTGCCTGGAATCGAGTTCGACCACGATGCGAACGCGTACGTAGGATTCCTCGACGACCTGGGTAGACAAGATGTGGACATTCGTACAGAGTAGTATATCATTTGATGCATTTTTGTTGTATAGCAATGCATTGCAGAATTCTCATGACGCGAAATGCGACCGAATGCTGAATGTAACATTGGTGCATGTACGAGTCTGACCAGTCGAGATCGACCACGGCGCATTGACATATCCCATATATTCAAACGAACACGGAGCCGTGTCCTCGAGTGTACGCTACTAACAATATCTTTGATTTCTCGCAGCAGCGTCGACGCACTGACCCGTAGCAATTCCGTGAGTGTTCAAATGTTCACTGTCGGCGTCTCAAGCTTGCAGCTGAAGCGTGACGCGTGAAGTTGCAGGTTGAGCGGCAAATCTACTCGCGGCGACTCTCTGCCAACTACCACGTTCATTTACCTACCCCGTCACTGCTCTCTCGCGATGATGCCCGATCGTCGCGAAGAAGAATTGCGAAGGCGAGAGGAGGAAGAAAAGCGGGCACGCGAGGAGGAGGCTGCGGCAACTGTCGCGTCCCTTCGCTTCAATCCAACCGGCCTGCAAGGCCTCAGCGATGCCCTAAATCGATCCCTCAGTCCCACTTCGATACACGCATCACGACTTGCCGCCGCCGACATAGCCTTCTTCGTCGCCAATGCTCACCACGAACGCTCTGCACTGCCTGCCGGCGACTTCCACCCTATGTTCCACGAAGCTCGCGAACTCACGGGCACTGGTCTCGTTGGCCGGCAGGTTCGAGCGAAATTTCGAGACAACATCATGAACTTAGCATTCGACGCAGTATGTAGACGACTTTTACAGCATTCAAATGTCATTCTAACAGTGCGGGCAGCTGACGGCGTTGGACCGCGTTGACAGCGGGTGCACGGTGGCCGTACATGTGTCGGGCTCTCAGTCTCCAGGGACTCGTACGCCGGGAACCGTTCCACTCCCTCAAGATCTTCCTTTCCACGTCTATGCGTTTCCGCCTATCTTAGCTGAGATTCCGACGGCAAAAGCGGGGCTGGCGAGGATGGTGCAGATGTTCGCAGAGGAGATTGGTGTCTACGCCGTGCAGCGCTTCGAGAACATGGCCAAGGAAAGGCTCAAGTGGAACTTCAACAAGATGAATGATGAGCCCGCTGCATCTCGACCCCCGACTCAACATTTTCACCGTGCCCGGGCACCCTTGATCCCCAACTCTCAGGGTACCACCCACTTCGTGTTCCACGGCCGACCGCGAGGAGAGTTGGACGCGATGCTTGCCGACGTGCGTGAAGCACCTTCTTCTCAACAGCAGCAAGCCGAGTTGGAGGAGGAGATCGAGGTTTTGCGTCGACAGGCCGAGGACTACGAGGTGATGATTGATGGTCTGGATGTCGACCTTGCCAACGAAAAGGACAAGGTCACTGCGCTGACGGCTCAGCTCGCTGAACGGGTTCGCGAGCAGGACACCTTGGTCAAGGCCCAGAGCGAGGCACTTGGCCGGGTCCAGGCGGAGAAGGCCACGGTACTTGAGGCACACGAGAAGGTGCTCAAAGTCGTCATGAAGCAGAAGGAGACGATCCGCCAGTTGAAGTTACAGTTGACGACGAACGCAGGTAGGTGGTGCTATAACAATCTGTTCTGATTTTTTATGACAATCTTTTGCAGCCGTTCAGACATCGCCCGGCCTCTCGCAGTCTGAACCACCTCCGCCGCCGCCCACGCCTGCTCGGCCGAGCACACCGTCTGGTGTTCGCTCCGTCTTGTATGGTGCGGCGTCGGCTCATACGTTGCGGTCCAAGTATGCTCGCGGATTCGGCATCAAGGTTCAGCAGGTCGTCGAGAAGCATCAGCTCGACTACCTCACTCACAACGTCTGCGAGGCTGTCGCAAGCTCGTATGCTGCGATCATCTGGATACCCGAGCTTCAAGGGCGCCTCGCGGTGTCCGAGGCCATTGCCATGGATCTCAAGGAGGCTATGGAGGCGGATCTGTGCATTTACGATTAAGTGCAGTTCGTGTTGCCTTGAAAGTGCTTCCCGGTGTGTTTCATTTAATCTCCCGTCGTTGCTATCTACTTGCTCGTTGCTTGTTTTGTTTCTCGTCGTCGCATGTTCTGCTCTTGTCATCATCTGTCGAGTTATAGTCGTCGCTTCTCGTGTTCTTGTCACCGCATGTCGTGTTATAGTCGTTGCTCGTCGTATGCTCATCGTCTTCATTACTTGTTGCTCTCATGATCCCTGCCAGTGCTGTGGTACGAATATCGTCTGAGTCCGACCCGGCTTAGCTCATCGTCTCGTCCAATGATTTCGCCGTGTGTCGGACAAAAAAAATTGGACTCTCTTTTGAATGATATCCGTCTGGCGTCATCTTGCTAAATGTGGGAGCGAGAAGTCCGGTGTTGCTTGCCGCAGTGGGAACCCTGTCATGCATCATGGGAAGTGTTGTCAGGGAATCTATGAAAAATTACCATCTTGAGCGCTCGTTATGACCCGTTTTAATCCGCCTGTCTTGACATGCTGAGTCCCCGTGCTCCAAATTGCCCTTCTCGCTGAACTTCTCGTATCTTCTCGTATTCTGCACTGAACGTTTTCCGCACTGCCTTCGTCTCGTGGCCACATGGCAAGTGTCACGTATGGCCCGGCACTTGCCGTGACCGCGAGGCCTCAGCAGCCCGTCAAGCGTGCTCCTGCTCCTCCCGTCTCCCCCGAGGTCAGGAAAGCCATGACTCTTGCTCGTCAAGAGAAAGAGGCGAGGATCCGCGAGCGGATCGCGCAATGGCACGAGCAAACTGCTGCGTTCGCCCGGCAGATGGCTCAAGACTTCGGGAAGACGGAGGGGTACTTCCTCCACCTGCTTTTCTCTGGCTCCGTGAACACGAAGAACACTCGCAAGCCGAACGCTTACAACGCGTGGTCTAGTTCAGTAGCCAAGGCTGCGAACGAAGGTGAGTTGCTAGTATATCACGATGCAGAGCCGTCTTATCCCGGTGTCGCACTAGGAGCAGCTGCAGGCAAGTCGCAATCTCTGCTCGACGTTCAGAGGGACCATAAGGAAGCATACAAAAATCTTACGCCCGAAGCGAAGGCGGAGCTCGTCACGCTTTTAGAGGAGACCCGGGCGTCGCGGCAGTATGGTGTTCGTCTCTCAGCTCGGGCCAAGCACAACGACATCATTCGCACGTCGGCGAAGTTGGATGCGATGGTAGGTACTCGAACTATGGTCATCAGTTGCTGCTCACGCTTCTACACTAGCTGTTCGGTCTCAAGCTGCGTACGGGCGTCGAAGGATTCACTTGTATCTTCAAGGGCGACGTCGACATTACCTTCGCCCCGCGCTGGTATTTCACGAACTCGGACATCAACACCTACCTTGGTCAGGCAGTGCGTAGAGGGTGGGACATCCAGGCAATCGGGGCACTGGCCGAGGCGTTTGCAGTTGCTGGGTGCGACTTTATGAGTGCGTTCATTTAATACTCGACGAAGGCAGACACTTACTGTTCTTTGATAGGGTTCCTTCGGACTTCTAAGGATCGCGCAGACTATATGAAGTCAGAGATCCGTGACCTCGTGCAAAGTCAACTCGGTATGTTACACTCTGCTCGATGGGTGTCCCGATACTTACAGATGCACTCGCAGTCGAGCTGACTGGCAATGAGAAGATCAAGATGAACTATCTTAACTTCGAACGCGACTTCATTGTTAAGCAAGGAATCGACGTCTTAGGCTGGACCCACGACAAGTTCATCAACCCGTCCGACATGAGCACAAGCCTCCCCCCTCTTCGTAAACTCGTTGACGCGCTCAAGAATGGGTCTTGCAAGTTTGTTCGCCTGTCGCCGGCCGATCATCGCGTGCGAGAGAAGGAGTATTATTGAAAGGTTGAGGCCGGGGATGTCGCACCTCGTAAAGAGTGTCAGGACAAGGGCATCGCACGGGGAAAGCGCAGCCGTTCCGACGCGCGTGATGATGAGGATGATAGCCAGGAGACCGAGCAACCCGACGAGAACGTAGCGGAGGCCCCGGGCCCACCGCAGAAGCGTCGTCGGACGTCGAAGGCTGTGTCGAAGTCGAAGGCTGCGTCGAAGCCAAAGGCCGCGGCGAAGAACCATCCCAAGAGTGCACCGTTCGTCGAGAACGACAAGTAGGGCATTCGTACCTGCTTCCATTCGAGTATGTTGTCACTGCACACTGTCTTGCTCTCGTCGTCGTATGCTACTACCCTCGCTGTATGCTTTCGTCCTTGCTCTGTCTAATGCTTTTGTACGCGTTGTCCCATGCTGTTGTCATGTTGTCAGCTATCTCATGTTTCTTCTTGACTTACCCCATGTGTGATGGCTACTATACACGTTGCTGGCCAAGCACAATATACTGGACTTGGACATGACTCGATGAGCGCGAAGATAGCCATGATGAGAAGCACGAACCAGTGGTGCCTGCGATTACCAAAAGCAGTAACCCAGTTGTGGCAACACGTGCTGTGCCTGAGTAGTCGTGGCAACACACGCTGTGCCTGAGTAGTCACTGCTCTCACGTACACGCACCGCGGAGGCCGGTAGCCTCGTGGCCTCACTTCCCTAATGTGGACAATGACTCAGCCTCGCAAGCCTGAGTGATTGCCCTCTTGGCAGTGTGCGAATGCCGGTGTATGAGGGACGTCATACCAGACATCGCACAGACCACGTGTAGGTACCGGCGGAGGGTGGCAGCGCCAGGCGGGACAGCCGGGGACGAGGGAGCGCCGGCGGGCAGCGGGCAGCGGGGCAGTGGTGGCGGGAAGCGCCGGCGAGGTCGGGACGAGGCAGTGGCGGCGGGAAGCGCCGGCGAGCACGGGACGGGGCGTGATGTGCTCGCAAGCGCCGGCGAGCACGGGACAGGGCGTGATGTGCTCGCAAGCGCCGGCGAGCACGGGACGGGGCGTGATGTGCTCGCAAGCGCCGGCGAGCACGGGACGGGGCGTGATGTACTCGCAAGCGCCGGCGAGCACGGGGTGGTGGCCAGAACGGGCCCGCAAGCGCCGGCGAGCACGGGACAGTGACCAGAAACGGACTCCGAGAACATCGGAGAAGGATCGGGAGATCTAGCCCGACTCACGGGGACGGAGGTGAGCGGGCATCCCAATTGGGAAGAACTCACGTGCCCTAGACAGCGAGCACCATTGCGAAGTCAATATTCTTCACGGAAATCTTCAAGGGTAAGGAGATTGAGTGATAAGGGCACATACTAGTGCCGACTGATCGGTCGGTCCGACATCACTTATTAGTCAGTAAGTGTGGGAACGGTAGGTGACGAACAACTCTTCCAGCCTGAGTGAAGGTCTCGTGTGCATCGACGACTGTGAGTCTCCGTTGCAGACCATCATGATAATAGCCGGCAAGCGTGGCACTGTCGGGAACCTCCAGGAGCATGCGCTTCCATAATGACCGACATCGCGTGCCGTTTGGATCCTTCGTGTCCCGGCCTTAGCTGTCAGTGCCGCTGATCAGACCAAGATCAGACTTCTCGTGTACATTGTCCACTCGCCCCACTGCACCCCCTCCCCCAGTGTTCCTCGCATCATCGATCGCCAAGTGCATTACTGATTGTCTGTGACCTAAGCACTCCTAAGCAGCAGTGGCGACATACTTAATCGATACGGATGTCAGCGTATAAAGAAGCGAGCGCAAGCCCTAGTCCGGACGTTCGCGCGCCACAGGCCAACCTCCCGTTGTCGCGAGCTATACGCTTGAAAAATGCCCCTTCCCGAGTCTCCACTCATCATCTATGTAGGATCCATCATATCCAAAGACAATCTGACTGAGTACCTGGCCGGTATGTACAGCATGCTCTACTGACAAACACACAAACTAATGTCTGATTATCCAAGATCGACGACGTCTGGGTATCAAGTACAGAAGCTTCATCACATAAGTACTTACGATTGGACGTTCGATAATGGTTTTCGACGATGAGTATTAGAGCTGGTAGTGCCACCAGCTCTAATGCTCGTCGACGCTACCGCTGCATCGACTTCGGCCTCGGAGTTCAGCCTTCGCTGCTTCTGTAGTCGGGTATTTTTCGCGGGAAACTATGGGCTCAGCGGTGCGATCTTCGGGTGCGGGATGCTTTGACGAACGCCGAGTTGTGCGGGTTGTGCGATCTTGAGCGTGGCCTCTTTGTTCTAATTGCAGTGGCGATGGGCGGGATCGTCTGGTCAAGCTACATGTTAGCGACTAGCAATTACGATCCGAGAATACATGAACGTACCGAGGACCGACGTGGAGGATAGCCATACTTTCGGTAGTCAATAAATCCGTGTGCCACTCACTTTGATTGTGCTGGTCTTGTCTCGGTTGAGGAGACAGTGGCGAACTCTGAACTATCGTCCAATCTTCATCTGAACGAGGTATGCCTGCGTCTACCGCGACCTCAGGGATAGCATCCACCCCGAATCCAGACACCTGTTGAGGAGACAAGACCAGTGATCGAACGTTGCTTGGGCCCCTAGAACAATGCATGAATGATTGTCAGCTATGATTGTGCGTACACTACACACTGAGGCCTTCCGCTTACGCTGTCGGCGAGGCCACCTTGGCAATATCCTTTGTCGCTGAACTCGAGCTGCTGGCGCCTTGGGACACCGCAGGGGCTGGCGAGCTTTGTCGTTCTCTTTTAGGGCCACATTGGGAGCCCAAGTTCGAAAACACGTCTTGCCTACACATCGTAGTGGTCAACATACGCGTCTCTGGAACGCACCGGCCACCGACGTACCATCTACCTTGAGCCACACGGTTCGCGTAGCCATACCGCCGGGATTGTACAGTAGGATCGAGACTGGGACAAGGGCGCGTCAGAACATTGCGTGGTTCGACGAAGGGCGTTCAACGTACGTGTAGAAGGTCGCCGTTGAGAAGGCCCCGGACAAAGTTGCATGTGGCCGGTGGCTGGACGCTGGAGATAAAGAGGAGTGGTTGATAGTCGGCAAGTTGAGTGGCAACTCGGCGAGTATGGTGAACATGTTGGTGATGTCGTCTTGCACCAGGCGAGGAGTCTTCGAAAGGAGTAAAGAGGTGTGTGGATGATGGGAAGAGAGCAGGAGCGTTTTGGGGGCTAAGAGGCAGCGCAGCCACTTATAAAGGTGTCGAATCGGGACCAAACAAAGCAACCCGTCAGTTCCGGCTGAGTGGCGACAAACAAAGGTCTGCCACGAACGGCCCGTGAACAATGGTTTGCCCAAACGAACCTGGATACTGGATGTTCTCTTACAGTTTGCGCAGACCCGGCTGAGGGATTGAATACCTTTGACCCCCGCAAACGCGGCCGCGCGCAACATCTACTACCTGGCTTGACATGAACATCTCGCAAATGAACCACAGGCGGCGAGCGTACTCACCGCCTCGTCGCCGTCATCTTCCTTCTTATGCCACCCCATAGACGCCAGGCTTTCGGGCGCACAGATGATGCCGAGATGAACTCCAGTCACGAGCGAGTGCATTGTGCCAAAGATCAAAGGCTACGAAAGTCAGTCTCATTTCGCCACGTAGTGTACAACTTTGCCTTGCACTTGCACTTATTCGAATTCACAAGTCATCATACCCAGGCATCCCCGACTTCCTCTTCTCAACACCACGGCTCGGTGCCCCAAGCCTCACGAGCACCTCCGCCCACGCACAGCACATCCCCGCGACGCCTTCATACAGGCTGTACGGCTCATCGGGCACATACATCTCGCCCTTCCGTTCCAGCGCGCCGTACTCCGTGGCCAGGTGCGCGAGGTGCACCGCACGCACGAGCCAATAAGTGTCCCCCCGAGTTGAGCGCGCCAGAGACGGCGAGGAGGGCGTACACGCTGGTCCGATCGCGGAGGGACGACGAGATCGTCAATGAGCATGACTGCGCGGTTCGATTGAGGAACATGGACAGCAGCATGAGCACGCCGGGGGCGCCATGGCACCACCTGAAACCGACCCTTGGTAAGTCTTCCAGAGGCTAGGGAGCTGAAGACTCACTGCAACAGCTCGTGACGATCATCCTCGCCGATGCTCACGCGCTTCGCCTCTGTGCTTATCGCTGTTCCGCCAACGACGTGACACAAGTGCCTTCCAGCGTTTGAAGCTCAGTTCCAGAGCGGCTCCTGAATAGCAAGCAGCCATTCGACCATTCCGACGATGTCTGACCGGTGCGGATGAATGATGCTTGACGGCGCTAGCACGAGCATATGGAGGATCCCAGCTGTGTTGAGTCGGGTCAGTATCAGTCATCTTTACTTGATCACCGTTACTTACCGACACCGTGCGCGCCTCCAAGGTACCGAGGGCTGTGCCATCTCCACATGAAGGGAGGGATGTACATCTGACAGACCATCTATTAGACAGCGTTCTCGATTTCGTATCTTGCAGCACATACCTGCAGAGCCGATGTATAAACCAGCTTGGGTAGCCGAGTGCCTGTGGACACGCCTCATGTTGAAGACCAGTGCATCTTGGACGTCCCCCTGCAGAGCCCGCAGGTCGGAAGGTGGCTTGTTGGAGTACGCAATATATCAAGGAGTGAACATCTCTAGCTGGCTACCAACATCAGTTGATGGCTGTTTGAGCTCAGAAATATATTCACTTGTAAAAGTAGGAACGAGCCATTGCAACGTACCCAGTTGGGATGAAAGTGAGTTCAAGTTCACGCTCACCTTTGCCCCGAGTTTCCGCCTGGATTGCTCCTCAAGCCCTACAGCCTCCAGGCGTGTTATTGAATCCGTATCGCGAGGTACCAATCGTTTGGTCTTGAATTGCATACAGTGATAGAAGTCGTATTCAGCTTCGGTGTACAAGATTGGTGAAGGTCCATGATTTATCTGCGTATTCGGTGCATCCTCATTTGGCGATACGGGAGCTCTCACAGGGTGGAGGTGGTACAAGGATGAACTGCAATGTTTATGAGAGCAAAATCGAAATATGGTACGGTCTGTACTCATGTACGCCGCCAGAGCGAGTTTAGCAACCGTCACTTGGACTGTGAAATTCAAGGACACGTGTTTTGGTGGGGAGACATCCCAATTGCCATATTCGGTGACAACGCCAGTTGACCTCGACAGCTCACCTCTGCTCATAGCCATCGTGAGCCCGGAGTACTCCTGCATGGCACGTATTACATACTGAGCTCGATGTGTTTCGGCTTACAAGCCTAGGCGAATACTTATTGTCAGGTACTTTGGGCCAGTGGCCGCACGCCGTGTACTCAAGATCGGAAAGGTGACGTGGCATTACTGGCATAGTGTACGGAGCGTCTATTGCGGACTGCATCTACTTATGTATACTCTCTGAGTATCTACTTCAATTTGCTTCTGGTGATAATGTCCACGAGTCTGAATGGCAACCGTTGCGACTCCTGAGCCCTTGAGGCCTGGAAGCCCGAGTCGCTCGGAGATGTCGAACAAAGTTCTCTCAAGCTTGTCTGCAACTGGTGCTTCATTACTACTGTGGCTGACCCAGCTTTGCAAAACGGACCAGATATGCAAAATGACGATTCTGCCCTCACACAGGGCCAAACCTCTTCGGAAAAAAAGGGTTTGAATTGCTTTGTATGCTATCATTATTGTATCAGATGCTCAGAGGGCGGGACGCGATACGCGTGGAAAGAAAAATGCAATGCTCTATTTTCGGCGGGAGGGTGAGTCTCGTTTGCACGGCTGCCGACAGCATGTTCCTGCCTTCGTAAACACACAAAAATATTCATGCATGCAATCAATAAGTATAAGAATGGTACTATGAGAAAAAACCCCGCGGACCCTCCGATTTGAAGTGTGCGGGACAGCTTTGCAAACGCGTTTGCAAAGCTGGGTCAGCCACAGTAAGTACGAACGCCTTCGCAACATTGATTGGTAAGTGGTACTTAACTTGAAGTATACGGTCAGGTACTGTATCTTACTCAGGTTCGTCCCTGGCTAGCCATGCGGGGCCCACAAATCCAGATGGACGGCCTGTTCGCAGACAGGATGTCGACATACGGTGTGCCGCGGTCAGTGCGGCGATTACTCAGCCTATCCGGTCACCGGCCACCCTCCGTCGCGACGTGAGCTTCTGGGCGAATGGGTCGGTGTACGCCCGGAGATACAATTAAGCTTATGGCCGGGACACATAAATAAGAAGTGCCGATGCTGCTAAGTACACATCGACCATCACCAAAGAATCCACGCCATGTCTACATCAGCCATACCCAAACTCTTCCAGCCTACGGTAGTCGGCAAACACGCTTTGTCGCATCGCATTGTACTTGCGCCGCTAACACGCTTCCGCGCGAACAAGGAACACGTACCGAGCGAGCTTGCCGCAGAGTATTACGCTCAACGTGCGACTGTGCCGGGGACACTCCTCATCACAGAAGGCACATTCATTTCTGCCTCTGCGGGTGGACTCGACAATGTACCTGGCATCTGGAACGACGAGCAAGTCGATGCATGGAAACCGGTAGGTGCAGCTGGTGTACGTCAACGGAGTGTGTGCTCACTCGCATGAACGTCAGATTACAAGCGCCGTACACGAGAAGGGTTCCCGGATTTTCTGCCAGCTTTGGGCGTTAGGTCGTGGCGCGACCCCTGAAGTCCTGGATGCAGAAGGCCTGCCCTACGTCAGTGCATCCAATATCAAATTGTCCAACAGCAATAGAACGCCACGAGCGTTGACCATCGAAGGTAAATAAATGACTAGCTGTTTCTTTCTGTCTGTCTGACTCAGTCTTCTATGTAGAAATCAAGGAATACGTCGGGGCGTATACGACCGCTGCAGTCAACGCGGTCCGCGCTGGCTTCGACGGTATCGAGCTTCATGGTGCCAATGGCTACCTCATCGACCAGTTTCTGCAAGACACCAGTAACAAGCGGACAGATGAGTACGGGGGCTCCATCGAGAACCGTTCACGCTTTCCGCTGGAAGTTATTGAGAGCGTCGCGAAGGCCATTGGGGCCGACAAGACCGCCATCCGCCTGAGCCCTTGGGGCTTCATTCAAGGTGAGCTCCAGCCATGCATTACTTCGAATAGACTTACCAACGAATTTTCCGCCAGATATGCGTATGGACGATCCGATACCAACCTTTGCGTATTTTGTCTCTGAGCTTGCTCAGAAGTACTCCGACCTCGCCTACATCCACGTTGTCGAGCCACGCGTAAACGGAGTGACAACGCGCGAAGTCCAGCCTGGAGAGGTGCGTTCAATTGAGAAGGTGTGGCTGCATTGCCTCTGACCTACACATGACGTACAGACAAATGACTTCCTCCGGTCAATCTGGAGACCCCGCCCGTTCATCAGCGCAGGTGGTCATACAAGAGACAGCGCCTTTGATTTCGCAGAGCGCAATGACGACCTTGTCGCCTTCGGTAGATTATACATCTCGAACGTGAGCCTTTCATATGCGTCACACGAGTGAGGAACGCTGACAGAACGCTCGGCGTGCAGCCCGACTTACCAATTCGCATCGCAAGAAATCTGCCGCTCGTCAAGGGTAATCGCGAGACGTACTATGGTTTGGGCCCTGTTGGCTATATTGACTACCCGTTCGCGGAGGATGCCTTTGCCAAGCTGTGATCGGATGTATGCACCCGGTGTCCAATAGATGTGTGATAATCAGCCTGAGTCATTGAACCTCGGCCTGAGATGCGCATATGCCCAATCATACCCGGAATCATATCATGGGAGACGGATCCATAACAGATGCTTTTCAGGATTCATGGTCTTAGAACGAAGGCTGGGGGATGCAGTCGCTCTTCCGTCGTCAAGGTGCCGGATTGCTTGGTGCGTTCAATGTCTTCTCGTGTGTTCAGTGTATCAATACTAAGCGTCCCGCCATAACAGTACTCAAAGCAACGAAGATGCGCAGGCTGCTATCCAAAGGTGTTCCGTACTTGTGTATAGTGACTAGATGTAAAATTAACCTTTCCTGCAGGTGCGCAGTCGCGGCCGCACAGGCTGACCAGACTGCGTTCAGAAAGGCTGGGATGCAGTATGAATGCACGGGTGCTGTACTACTTGTAGTGCTCCCCGGCATTGCTGACAAACTTCCATCTCTTTATGGCTCGCGAACCCGAGCCTTACCACTGTTCAGATTAGAGCCCCATATGGCATTTTGAACTGTGCTATTCTCACCGGTTACTCTCGCTCGGCTGTCATCCGTTGGCACATGTCTGAAGCCTAATATTTCTGACCGACCGGCTACTTTACAGTGATCGACACGCCCGGTTTCGAATTCATTTCATGCGACTTTCGGCTCCGTGTCGCGGTTATGGTGCTTGCGCAGGCCTACGCATACGGAATGCGATCTCAGGACGGTGAGATCTGTCACGTAATACATGGGATTGCTTATGGACCTATGTAGTATTTTAGAATGTCCTAGATTTACGGAGGGGCTCCAATTAGACCTCAAGTATCCGTATTTTCCACGATTTCTCCGCGGATGCTGCACCCTGTGAACGGACCATGAGGTTTGCCTCGTTCTGTCCAAACGCGTCGCTCCCACTGGTCGGGGTTCTCTCCGGAGGCTGTAACTCTGAAAGGCAGAGGGCGGCCGCAAATTGGTTGCTGCGCTTCGATCTGAGCGGTTTGGAGGCGATCGTCGTGAGTAGAGTGATCATATCCTTGCAGTACACTCTGATTGAAGATCTGATAGTCTTGCTTCATCGGCCGCACAGGAGTACGACGTGCGAGACGCATCCCAAACTTCATTCTGAACGCGTCATCCTAGTGTGCGGATTCTCACATGCATCAGCCGCCCATTCAGATTTCGGTCTGTCGGAGTATCGACCTAGTTGCGACGTCTGCGCTGCTGAGGTGTTCCGGAAACGATGGCGGTGTGCTCATTTGCGCCCCGGTGCTTCTCGTGTGACCGAGTACGGACGTCCTATATGAGGGTGCTCTCGTCTGCGCAGCATCCACTATGTGCGAATTGCTCTGGCACCTGCCCCCTCCTGACGGCCCGCCATGGCAGCAGGCATACCAATGTTGTCCGTCATCCTGGTGACGATCTGCATCGAAAGTCTCTTGTATGGCATTTTCTTCGTGCTCTCTGTCATCTCGCTGTACATCTTGGCACGTCGGCAAGAGGACATGGTTAACGCCGCACTCAATGTCAGAGGCAAACGACGCGCGGCTTACATGACGCCGATGTCAGTAGCCGCGGTATTCCTCTTCATCACTAACACAGCCGTAGGTAGCTCTCCTCTCATATGTCGGGGGGCCTACTTTGAATGATACATGGTTTTCTCAGCACTGGATTGTGGCCGTCTATCGCCTCTTCGCGGGATTCATGCTTCACGAAGATGGAACGCAAGCGATAGCCTACTACACCAACCCATCTCAGCCGACTGAGGTGACACAGAATACATTGCTCATGTTTTCACTGATCATCGGTGATGCAATGATTGTAAGCATGCGACATTTTCCTCCATGACCAAACCTAATCCAACCTCGAACGACAGATCTATCGGCTTTGGCTAGTTTGGGCATACTACATCCCCGTCACCGTCTTTCCGATCTCCACACTTATTGGGTTAGTAGGTACGCTCGTCAGTGTTGATTCCCGTGCCAACTGCATTAATGTTCCGTGATAGTCTGCGCCGTCGGGTCAATTTATCGGGCTGCTATGTCGAAACCCGGTGAGAATATTTTCGCGACGGCCACTGGTCGCTGGATCACAGCGAACTGTGTCTTCACATTATGGTACGTTCGTGCCTTATGTGTCAAACCCACTTTCATGCAACCAGTTTTTGTTCACTGGCAGTACGAACGTGTACAGCACAGGTGAAGTTCCTTGCCATTTCCTCCAGCTAAGTTCTCGCGAATTGAAGTCACCTTTCTTCAGCTACAATTGCTTGGCGTATCTGGGACGCCAATAGGCGAGTGAGAAAGTTTGGTGGCTCTAGTCTCATGGTGCGTAGAACATCGGCCATGTGCATGACCTTTTTGACACTCAAACCATGTCGCAGGGCGTCGTTGGAATACTGATCGAGAGTGCCGCTCTCTATACGTGCGTACTTCATGCACGCCTCTCATTCAGGACATATTAATCAACCGGCCGTAGCGTCTGGACGATTCTTTTCTTCATAACCTATCGTGTCCAGTCTAATCTGCAGTACTTCGCCAGCGAGACGTACTGCGTGATAGCCGGCATTACGTTCATGCTCATTCACGTTAGAGTGGGCTTGGGATGGGAACAGCGTGCGCAGAGTAGCCACGACGGGTCCGTGGACTTGGTCGCCACGCGAGATAGCAGACAGAACTCTTACGGACCACCAAGCCGGGTCGCTGTGAACATCACACGTATAGTTCAACGCGACAACGAGTACGAGTCCGGTGCTTCAATCAAGTTCGCACCAAACAGTGATGTCGACCTGCCACTGGCAGGCCATTCATAGTTATTCCGCGGTGTAATGATTATATACCCTGTCGTGATATAATAGTGGTTGCTACTGCAAGTCTGCGACCTCATGCCGCGCTATACACGACCGCTCTCCACTCAATTGGACAAGGATGTGGTTGGGATCTGTATAAGTACAGGAACACCGCATAACTGTGGCAGCCACAAATACAGGACGACTCGGGATCCTCAATACATACTCACGCAGGCCGTTCCGGAAATGTCACAGCAGATTGATTATGAGCTACTGACGGAGCAGTTGGAGCTAGATAGCTGAGACAGTCTATTCGTGCATGTATCGAGGAGGAGAGAGACAAAGTTTTAGAGTCCGTTAAGTACACGACTTGTAAACGCACTACTCGAGACAACATGCCGAGGGTGCACTAAAATGCGCTAGATAATAAGCAATTGATGCGGGGACAAACACTGTACTGCGGACAACAAACTGGCGAGAGCGAGCACCGTGGTCTGCGGTGCGAACGCGGACACACAACCGAGACGAGCAAAAGAGCGGACGGTACGATATCAACGTACACAAAACGAGCGGGGACGATAAGCCACGATGTCAGGCAAGTGTCCATGTCCAACGTGGTATCATGGCCGGTGGTATATCGAACAGCGAAAAGCGTCGTGAGAGCACAGGCGGAGGCATGAGTGGACGTGAGCGTGTATACAGACCATCAGTAGGAGAACACCATCAGCCACGGGTTCAGCACAACCTAAAGGAACGCAATAAGCATCGCACGCAAGCTGACAGGGCAACAGCGACTCACTGGGTACAGCAGGTGGCATCCGATCTGGATCGACAACGGGAAGATGACGGCCCATGCTGACCCGTCGATGCGCCACTGCACGGGCACTAATGATGTCGACAGGATGATCAGGGCCGCCGTGAGCAGAATGCAAATCAGCCACGGCACCCAGAACCTCTTGAGGATCTTCGGGATCTCCTCGAAGAAGTTCGACCGCTCGACCTCCTTCTTCGTCGCACCCCACGAGATGTTGTATGAGAACAAGTGGGCGAGAATCGCCTGGCTGACGGGGATCGACAGACCACCGAAGAAGAAGAAGCTGTCCGACACGTCAGTCCTCAGCCGCGACACAACCATCCGCGCTGGACTCACAAGTATGGAATCCACATAACGTTGATGAGGAAGGACTTGATCAGCGGTTCTTCGCCGAGACGGTACTGGAGCAAGGTGTAGCCGACGTTGCCGGAGCCGATGAACACGACGGTCGTCGCCAGCCAAATCTCGAACGAGTGCATGTAGTAGCCGTCGACGGGAAGCTCGAAGCCGAGGAGGATGTAGTTGATGACACCGATCGTGATCGAGCACGCGATACCGTAGTACGAGAACATGTACGACATCATCGAGAACTTGTAGTGCAGCGGCGCGGACGACCAGAGGAACGAGTGGATCTCTCTCGCGATCGGGCCCTTGCGCCACCACTGAGCGATCGGGTTGAACAGCAGTTCGTTACAGCCGTACGCGTACTTTTGCCATCGGTTCAGCTCGTCGTCGCACGTCAAAGACACACCTTCCTTGAAACCACCGAGGGAGTACGTCGCCCATCGAATGATGAAACCGCGCTTCTGGAGCCGCATCGCCATGTCGAAGTCCTCCGACACGTTGCTCTCGGACCAGATCTTCTCCTGGCCGTCCGCGCGGTCGATGAACGCGGCGTCCTGGACGGCCCTCCAGCGAAGGAACGCGTTGTGCCCGACGAACGGCGCGACCTCGCCGTTCGCGCACGCGTACGAGATACACTTGTTGATACGCCGGGTGAAGTACGCGATGCCGTTCTCGAAGTAGTGGTGTGCGACCTGCATAACGTCCGACTCGTGCTGGATGACGCCGACATCGGGGCACTCCGCCATCTCGCGCGCCGCGTCCCGGAAGCAGTCCTCCGGCACGATGGTGTCCGAGTCGACGATCAGGATGATCTCGCCAACACGGCACGCACGTCCGTTGGCAGCCCAAGGGCGGAACTTGCGACCGCTCGACTCGTAGACCTCGTCGATGGCCAATTGCAGCGCGCGCTCCTCGAGCTCCCAGTCTTCTGAGTTGACCTTCTCGTCGTCCTCGCCGCCGAAGCCGACGACGCTGGCGTTGCCGCCGTCCCGGTGCTGGTACTGCATGCCGTAGCGCTGCTCTGCGTCATGACCGAGTGAGTCGCTCTTCCGGGGGCCGCGCTCCTTCTCCTCCGCGAGCAGCTTCTCGAGGTGCGTCTCGGCAATCAGCGAGAGCCTCAGACCGTAGTTCATGTTCGAGGCCTTCTTGAACCGCCCCGCACGCTGGAATCCGTCCGGCGCATCATCGTGCTTCGGCCGCGCGACCCAGCCAATGCCGTGGTTGGCGTAGAACGCTATGCGCGTGTCACGCTCCTCGACCGAGAGCAACTGTCACGCCGGCATCAGCGACCCGCACAGCAAGCGTACGTCGGAACTTACCCTGAGACCATCGTCGTTAACGAAGATTGTGGACGTACCACCTTGCCGGGCATACGTCTGCATCGCCTTCTTGATTGACTCGATAGATGGCGCCCTGACATCTCCGGTCAACAATCGCATAGCCCATAAGCCCGAATGGGAACTCACAAGACAGTTTCCAAAGATTCCTTGTACACCGGCATCTGAATCGTGATGTGCGGCAGATCGTTATCCACGATCTTGTTCGGCCGGGGCTTGACGGCGGAATAGTACTTGGAGTTTTCGTGGTACTGCGCGATGGGACCGATGGCCATGGACACGTTCTGGATGATCTGGAGGGCGAAAAAGAGCGACACACAGTACAGGAATGGCATCGTCGCCACGAGTGCAAACCGAACGAAGTTGTTGTCGAGCCGCCACTCGGCGAGCAGCGTCTTGAAACCGTTGCCGATGAAGTCTGTACACGCGCCATTAGCCTCGCAAACGAATCCACAGAGCACCCACTCACAGACAGAGAGACCCGCTGCAAGCCCATTGTAAATAGGCGCATACAATAGCGCAGGCCGCTTCTGGGGGAGCGCGTTGTCCAGCTCGCTCATGTCGGGGCCCTCGATGATGATCGTCTTCTTCTTGCCGTACCATGTCCGTATGGTCTTCGTCTTGACGACAGTCTCCTCGACGCCAGCCCCTTTCTCGATGTCGTCCTTGCCCATGAGCAGACTCATGCGGCCCATGCCGCGGGGGGTGCCAGGGACGCCCGGTGTGCCCGGTGCTGGTGGCAGTTGACTGCTTGATCGACCTGAACGGTAGAGTGAGTTACCAGATCCAGAGCCTATATCAAAGAAACAATATCAGCACCGGTACCGTACCAGCCCAGCCACGAAGATACGCAAGAAGGGCCCACGAAGTAGAACGGGCCCTCCAAAGTACAGTAGCACTTCATGAAAAGAAAGAAAGCAACTACTACCTACCAAATGTCCTGAAGAGAAATGCACGAGACACCATCCTACGAGAACTAACTAGCTCTCACGCGGTAAGGGGTTTTTCACTCACCACTGATGCTCGCAGGGTGACTGCTTGAGCTCGCGCCGTGGCTGCCCACTGCGTTTGGTCTTGATCGCCAGAGCAGCTTGATGAGGCGTTCCTCGAAGTCGTGGCATGTCGGGATGATGTCGTCGATCGAGTCTGACCAGACGACAAGCACACGCTCGTCACGCTGAGGACAAAACACTGGTGAGCCTCCGTCCCAGATTTGCGGTCCAAGCAATCAGAAGCGAATTAGGCAGACAGTCACGAAGGAGATGAGTATCGAAGATTCGAGTCCGCATCAATCGAAACGGGGCGACGGGTTTTAGTGGATATTGATCCGTACGAAGTCGAACAAAGAGAAACCGCACAGAGTCCCACACTGGCCGACGCAGGTCGTGCGTAAATGCATTTTTTCCCCTGGAGTACCGGAACGGGGAAACCCGCTAGCAGGCTGGGCTCCCGGGGCTGACCCATCGTCAGTTGCCGGAGTCCGCTATGGCCCTCCAGAAAAAAAAAAAGAAACGGGGCGACGAACGCACAGTAAAATGACAGCGGAAACGGCTGGTCCATCCCAGACCTGAACAGGGAACTTGTCGCTATAAACAAGCTCTCCACACCGCACTGGCATGCAGCCCGGTCTGATCAAATGCCGCGTTCGGCAGTTCATCCGGGCCATCATTTCGACAGAGGACTTGGCTCCTTCATCTCATCCTCCTGGAAGCTCCCACAAAAGCGCCCTATCTGAACACTCGACGACAGAAGGTGCACATACACGCGTATGCACCGGAGAATGCGGTAGACAGTTAGAGTCCCTCCACCGGGCAGCATAGCACAGCTTAACCAAGCTTGCACGTATGACAGAAGTCAGCAGGGCGGCTCCGACCGTTTTTGGGTGTACACCCTGGCCCCCATGATCGACGATCGTGGCAGCGATCATACCCGCGTCGCGGTCACCACCAAAACGCCGCACGACAACGAGCGACGCGTCGTGGTAATTGCTGTCCTCGGGCAAGCCCACCTGCGCATTATGGACGGTGTGCTTTCTCCCATAAGCTCCACTCGCCCGTCATCACATCTAAGCCTATATCGTCGGCCCCGCGCCTGCGTCCATCTGTGCACCTGAGAACTATCGACACAGTCCGCATGCAGAACTGCCTGTGACAAGGCAAGTATAGCGGATGCGGCCGTTGCCATGTACCCATCGAACTTTATTTGACGGGGAGCGTCGTTTTTCCATCCTGCACTGATGCAACACGAACCAAAGGCGCATATATGCATGCAAGATGCACGAGGAGAAAGGAGAGGAACAGGAGAAAGAAGGAAACGGAGAGCTAGACTTGTAGACACTCACAACGAAGGCCGCGTTCTGCTCCTTGTCCGCGGTGGGGAGGTCCATCATCGTCTCAATGATTTGGATACGCGTATTTGCGTCGACATAGATTGACCTGTCATCGGGGCCACTGTAGAGCAAAGATATGGTTAGCGCGACTGCTCACCACCACGAGGGCGCTCATGCTGCGGCGGGCTGGCGCGTAGGCATCGGCACGATAAGTCTTGCAAGCATGCACCCACCGCACACCGACCTCGCCACCGCACACCGGCCTCGCCACGCAAGCACGGAAGACGCGAAAAGGCTGCTCACACTTCTGCCAAAGCTGCATGCACGGATGCGCTGCGGACCTTGATGGCGACGGCCGGGTTCAGCGCAGAGACCGCTGCCTCGAACGGCTCGAGAGCGAGGTTCTCATAAGGGAAGACACGGAATTCTGGGCCATTGTCGACACGGAGCGCGACACCGGCGGAGAGGTTGTCCTCGTTGGGGCGGAACCACGCGTCGCCCTGAGTTTGCTTGAAGATGTGGTGGAGGAAGGCATCGTAGCGGTCGTAATCCATCGCGGCTGGCTCTTGCGGGCTGCGAAGCGATGGTACAGGCTAACGACGAGGTCGGATAAAGAGGGCGGGTCGCCGGGCGCGAGGGCGGGGAGAGGGGAGACGACGGCGGAGGAGAGGAGCAAGCGAATGAAAGGAAAGAAAGGCAGGAGTTCGCACGTCCGGCGAACGGTCAGTGGGGCTCTCCCGCATGTCACCCTTCCCTTATTTCCCAAGGCGCCAATCTCGGACCCTCCAGGCGCTCCCATTGGCCTTCCCTATTTTTGGGCCGGAGACGCCGGCCGCCGGCCGCCACGCCGCCCTTATCGTCCGCCAGCCGGCCTATGCCGGGTCGAGGCGCCGTGCCACAGCCCCGCCCTCCGTCCGAGCACCCGCTCGCCCGCCTGCTGTGCCCGCCGCCCCGCCTGCAGACGTCGGCGAGGCGGACGGCGGGCGACGGGCAGACGGCGACCGCCGGCCGCTGTGTACGCAGGAGCAGATGAGCACGAGCATTGAATATCGTTGCCTTGGAAGATTCGCAACATTGCGCAGCCTGTCTATCTAGCCTCCCATAATTCCTTTCACACATCACCTCGTCGCTCGGATACACTGCGAAACCTGTCACGCTCTGGCAGTCCCGTCAGGTACGCGTCCGCCGTGCGACTGTCGCCGACGTAACTCGGCCTCCATGTGCAGGATGAATTGCCTATGTTGGTCTACATATCGCGGGCTGCATATCGCCTTCGCTCGAGGATTCTGCTTCGCGATCCTCGAAGGCTACCTCCACTCTATCTGCACGCCAAGCCGACTCTGTTTGTAACCGTACCCACGTCCGCAAGATAGACAATTTACATCCGTAAGGGAAACGCTTTAGCTGTGCAAAGCCCTATCTTATTATGCCCGGATCGAACTTCGAAGCGCACGTCGACAACGTCAATGTCCTTCCGCCGGTTCCAGCGCATTCGTGTGCAGTACATTCCAGAGCGCGAACATGCCTCGCCTCCCGCATTCTTTCCAATGCGAACAGTGTCCCAATCCAGCCACCGGCCGGCTCTGATTGAAGGTCATCCGCGTCGCACCTTGTATGAATTGACATTGTTCGCCTCAGCGCTTCAATTCCTCCTTCACCACCTCTCGGACCCTTCGGGCTCCTCAGGCTCGCAAGCACTCCTCCATCCTCCTCGTGTCCTTGGAAACCACACACGACCCTGCATCCCCACTCCAGCCACGAACACGCCTGGAAGAAATTTACACCAGCGCATTCGTCACAGCGGACGTCATCTCCTCCCGGGCTCGGACGTTTTTCGCAGCAGGCACTCGCGCCCGTTCAGGCAATGCAGGCGCCGGAGACCCCGGCGACCGCCCGCACTGCCCGGTGGCGAGCAACGGTACGGGACCGAGGAAGCACCGCAGCGGCGTTGGGATCACGGACGGGCACACGCCTGGGCGGCCAGGCCGGAAGTGATGGTGATCACCGATGAGTTTGATCTCCGCCAGATGAGATCGCATGGATGGCGTCTGGACTTGCACCTCTCAGCGGGCTGCGCCTCGCCGCTCTGGACCACACTGCGAGTACGAGATGCGTTGTGTACGAAATTCGAACGACGGCATTCGTCGAGGATGTTCTGCTCTGGAAAACCCCGTCTGAGCCTTCCGGTGGTAGGAATTTTCGCGTTTCGCAGCGGCGAGCTTGAGCTTGAGGAACTGCCACTCAGCTTGAAGTTGCAATTGTTCCACTCATCCTCCCCCGGGCCGCTTACGTCAGGGGCGCCGTAATGAAAGATCAGTAATGCAATGCATTACATACTGTGTTGGTCCGCCGGCGAATGTTGCCTGTGAGTAACGCTGTCGATCAACCTCCCCAAAATGTAGTCTATTGCGTTTGACATACGTACGAAGATGGAAATGCATGGCCCGACAGAGGGTGATAGAACACCGCGAACCTCTAGGATGGAACGCATACAGAGTCCATAAAGAGCGGGAATTAATGCGGCGCCGCAAGCGCGGCTTCTCGTACGCAGCTAGCTGCACGAGGTACTCCTCGCCCGCGCGGGCATCTCGCCAGTCTTTTATGAACGGTCGAAAGCCAAGCCGTGGTATGTGCACGGCAGAACAGCCACGCGGACGCGCGACGCCTACGTGCGTACCCTAGTACCTGCCGTATGCACAGCCTCGAGCAGAGGAACCCGGCTAGTAGTTAGCCTTTGTGTGCTGCCACATGCCGTGCAAACATACCTTTGCAGTACGGAATTCGTGACTCGTCGAGTCGGACAGTGCACGATCACCTTCAAAGCTCAAAGTTCAGGATCGACAACTGGCGGCATATACACTGGCACAGCCTGCTCATGAACATACCTTCGCGCCCTCACTGGCAGCTGCCCTTGGGCTGCTACGGAGAACCACACCCGTCACTCCTTCACGCAAACGGCACCGAGGCCTACTAAGTCCCGGCAGGAACCCGACAGCCTGAGCATCCTGGTGCCCCTACCTCTTGGTTCGTTCACCGATCGAGGGCACTGGCAGAAGCCGATCGACGACACACCGGTCACCCTTCACACACGCAGATCCTCCAGCTCGATGTCAACCCTATCTTGTACTCCTGCTGGCCCGGGGAACCCTAGTCTCATACCAAGACCCTCCACACGGCGCTAGTGTGAGGGCTTGTGTCGAACCTACGGGGAACCCAAGGCTTGATGTCGAGCCGGTTAGTGCTCCCGGGACTGGCGAGGTGAGCTAGAACTTGCGTAATAATGTGAACGTTCCGCGGCCGGTGCGCGAATGTCGGCGTAGCAGTCCTGGGTGCCGGAAGGCTCAGGTGATAAGTAACTTAGGTGTTAGCGATGTGCTCGGCATACGACCCAGCCCTGGTCATCGGTATGAGCGATATATGCATGTAGGTGTGTAGGTGAAAACGTTGAGTTTCGTTTGACACTGCGTGTCTGCGACGGTGGAGTTCAGAATGGCATGGTACGGTTCGCTATCTTCATGCCTACCTTGTCTGCAGGTACGGATTTGTTTGACATCGAGGGAGTATGTTGCCATCGCAATGGGTCCCTGTGCTCGTTACAGATGCCATTTGCGACATGGGAGCGACTTTGAGCTCTCGGCCCGCTTTTTGATAGTTGAATTGCTTGATCTGGGCTGCTGCTACATTGTATGCAACTCAGCAACTGAATGAACCGTCGTTCGATTCACTGTGTGACTTGCTGTTCATGAAGGATATCAGATCCTTCATATAATGCCACCGCATTTGACTCCCAAACCCCGTTATCCTTGCACTGCGGATTCCGTTGCCGCAGTGCGCACCGAGGTCGATGGAACATGGCAGCTCCGAGTTGTCCTTCCGCACAGACCCTCCCCGGCCCCCGCCGGACAACCACTCCCAGTGATGCGCCACGGTGTTCCTCGATCGATCGGCGGCGCTCCACCTCCACCCTCCCTAGGTCCCCACCTCTTCTGTGGCGGCCGGCCCCAGCACAATCCCTGCCGTCGACTGCTCCAACTTGAGGGAATCCTATTGGCGACCACCTTAATGGGGGGACCCGTAAGGGCCAGTGACCAAGTGCGCAGGCATGGGAGCGGGGCGGGTACCATGGCAGCCAGGCCCAGTCCGGCGTGTTGCTGCCCGCAAATCCGCTTTTGGGTCGCCAGACTCTTATTGATGATTGCAATCATGAGGCTGGGTGAGAATCGGAGAATTTGTCACTTGAGCGCAGCTTGAGCGCCACATTTGTTCAGACGCGACGAACCAACGACGAACGCGTTTCTTGATAGTGAAGTGGCGAGTTCAACGTTCAACCAGCGTAGTGTATGATGGACAAGTCCATGACACTAGGACAATACTATCGCTAATAAGGACGATAGGGCTGGGGAGGCGCGGCGATAAGTCGCCATACAAGAAATGAGTTGTTAGCGCGCGCCTTTATTGATGGAGATAACAAGATCGCACACGCCGATCAGTGACTAAAGAAGATATATCAAGGGTCTGCGGTGCCCATTAGCGGTCCTCTCATTTCTACCATGTCAGGTATCCGAGTCGCGAGGGACACAAAACACTGGTGTCGTCTTGGTGTCGTCGGGTGTGTTGTGAGGTAGACATTGTACCGATGCGGACGACGTCATCGCAGAGGTCATTGCACCCGCGACGGGCGCGCCCGAAAACACGCTAAATCGGGATCGGGCGCATAGCGACGTCCACGCGAGAAAGGCTATTTACGCAGGGACCCCGGAAGTCCCTCGCGTACCTTGGCAGTCGACCTGCTTCATTATTGACGTCATTCCCAAATGGGACGCAGCGGGCTGATACGGGCGCGTCTGGCCCGGATGGGAATTCGTCGCGGAAAGCTGCACATGCAAATCGCGTGCAGCGGGCGAAACTGCGCGAGCAGGCACGTCGCTGTGGCCGTGTATCTTGAGGGCGAGCGGGGAATGGAGAGTAGGGGCAGCAAGGCGGAGGCGAGGGCGAAAGCACAAGTTAAACCTGGGCAACGTGGTGTCGGGCAGGAGACATTTTCGCCAGTCGCGACAGCGTGCGGAGCAGCCTGCAGGAAAGGTTCGGGAGCTGTAAGATAGGCCGGAACCGCACATATCGAGGAAGCGATGATTAGGGTCCGTGTGACTGGCGTCTTGTGCAGTTTTTAAGTGCTGAGTGCGACGCAGAGCCTGCAAAGTGGCAAACAACACTGGCGAAGTGGCAGAATGTCCAGTCGATGGCCTATTAGAAATGCGCCATGGACGTCTGGACACCGGTGGGATACCGCAAAAGGCAGATGCTTTTTTTGATCGAGCTGATCGGGTTTGACTGGGATGGCGTGAGATACTTAGTGGAAGTTCAGAATCGGCAGCTTCCGGTGGTTGCAGCTCGATCTCCATCTGTATGTATTCTTGTTGACTGAAGGCATTCCTACTGATTCTAGGCAGGTGTCAAAGTGCACAAGAGTGTATGAGATATGTGAAGACCTTTCTGAGTATTAACAGACAGTTCACCAGCTTGCTTGAGCTGGGCTTGAAACTGCTTTGTGAGTTGACGCCACTTGGGCCGAGGAGCCGGCGGTACGACGGGGACCCCAGACAGCGGGCGTGTGAGTCGATGGAGCGGGAGAATTGATGGAGGCCTGGACAGCAGCGCCTCGCTCACGTCGACCTCCTCGCTCGTCGCTTTTCGCTTCCATATCCTCCGCAAAGGCCTGTGAGTCGTCCCGCTCCCGCCTTTCGTCCGCAGACTTAGACCATCCAACTTGCACTCACACTCTTTCCTTCTCCCAGCCACCATGTCCGCCTACCGCAGACGGGACAATGCGGCCTCCGGCTACTCGAGCGCGGACGCCTATCGCGCCGTCCCCAGCACCTCTCCGTCCCTGCAACACGCGCGCGCCGTGAACAGCAATGGCGCCGCATCGTCGTCGGAAGAAGACCACCTCACGTCCCCGGTCACGTCCCCAGCACCAGTCGCGAATGTATTCGTGCGTACCCGCGCAGGCTCTCGCTCTCGCCCGCGCCGCGATTCCCAAGAACAGGGCGGCGAGCCGCTTAGCCCTCCACGCCCCGGGTTCCTCGCCGGCGACCGACGGTCGTGGTCCGCATCAAGCGGGGCTAGCGAAGCCGAAGGCAACAGCGACTCTGATGTCCCCGCGGCAGGCCTGGCCGGGGTAGGCGCCGGGGCTTCGCAGTCCGCGCGCCCACCGGCTGGTACAAATGCAGGACGTGTTCCCGTCCGCGGTCACGATCGTGTCCGCAGCAATAGCAACAGTCAACAAGCTGGTCGCTCTCCCGCCGTCGCTCCCCAGACCCGTGCCCGCAACCACCGCCGACGCTCAAGCATGGCCAACGAGTACGCCTATGCCGGGTCTGCAGGCGAGGAGGAGCCCCAGTCGCCGTCGTCGCAGGGCCACTCGTCGTTCGGCATCAGTAACCCCTTTGGCACACCGAACGACACCCCGCGCAACTCCTTCTACGGCGCACAAGGTGCACCAGCCGTGCCCGAGAAGATCAACCGCTCGCCCCCTTCGGCGTTCCCCTCCTTCCCCTTCCAAAGCCATGCAGGCAACCCCGACCCCGGCACCGTCATTCCCGGCATTGGGCGGCGTGAGTCGCTAGACTCTCTCGCTGCCCTCGCGCAGAACGGCCAGATCCTACACACTCCTGCCAACCTCAACAACCACCCACTGTCCCCGCCCGGAAGCGGCACCGCCTACCCCACTGGCGCTGCCCCGGGCGGCTACGGCCTCGTTGAGGAGAGTGAGGACCTCGGTCGTCCCTTCGCTCCTTTCATGGGCGACGTCCCCGAGCGCGCGCAGACGCCATCCAGTGCCGGCAGTCAGCTCTATCGCAACTCTGCCGCCGCCGCCGTATCAGGCAAGGGCGAATACGGTCAGTAGCCGCTGTTCCCCCTACTGCTACTCGCAGTCGACCCAAAAGTAAGCTGACTCTTTGTATTATTCATCTGAAATAGGCAGCGACAACGGCCATGGGCTTCCACGGACCGGCAGCGGGCAGCAGATCAGCATGCGCGCGCCGTTCCTCAGCCCTGCAAGCCGTCCGACGAGCAGCCTATGGGCACCTCCGAGCTTCCCGTATGCGTACCCGCCTGGTAGTGGGAGCAGCACGGCTTTGGGCGGCTACGCGGGCAGTGGTATTTTGGGCCAGTACTCCAGCTACGCCGACATCCAAGCGCAGCTCCGCAAGAGCAAGCCAATAATGCCATCGTCGAAGTGAGCGACACTCACCTTTGTCCATCGCCCCCACTCATTCTCCTCAGGATCTCGCAGAAGCTGACGAAGGAGGACAAACCGTGGTTGTTGCAGAAGGACAGCAGGTCGCGCGCGAGCTACTGGCTGACCCTCGCCGGTGTCTTCGCGGGCATTGCTGGCGCGGCGGTCCTCTGCTACTTCACCTGGGTCGACACGTACTTCCTCGCGGATAGCCAGGTCTGCTCGTACTTCTACGACGACTTCAGTGGCGGCCTGGATACGACGAACAATTGGAACACGGACAACGAGCTGGGTGGTTTCGGGTGAGTGGTCGCTTTTTGGACGCATATAGTCGAGTCCGGTTCGTCGAGGGCGTAGTGCTCAGGTGTGGGCCTTTGTCGGGTCGCATATAGTCGGGTGGGGTTGTCGGAGCGCATACAGTCCGGTGTGTGGGTGGCGGGAGCAGGATGCGTTCGCGACGAGCCGCTGCAGTGGGCGTGCGATTGCCTTTTTAGGCAGCCATGGTATGCGACAGATTTGGGCCACTATCGGACGAAACTGGTCAAGATCTGGTTTATGGTCCGGATGGAATCCACACGAGGCCTCTTTACTCCGTTTGAATCTCGTCTTCAGACAGAGTTTGTGAGCGTGCACTCGGGCGGGCACAGGCACGTCCATACTTTGCTCACCACCCTTTGGGCGTTCAATCTTCCTCCTTTCGTGGATGGCGTATTGGTCATAAAATCTGCCTTGCGTTGAACTCGTCCGCATCATGCTGACGAAATTTTTTCTGGCAGCAATGGCGAGTTCCAAATCACGACTGACGACTCTACGAACTTGCACGTCACGAATGGCCAGCTATACATCACCCCGACGCTCACTAGCGACAATCTCGACGGTGGCTATCCGGCGATCTTCGACGGCGGTTCGTTCGATTTGGGTGACAGTTGCTCGACAGATAACACGGTCCGTACACTTTCTCTCACTCTCGCGTGTGCCAGTACGTTGACATACTCTCTTCGCAGACTGCGTGTTCGGTCAAGTCGTCCAACGACACTGGTACCGTCATCAACCCCGTCACCTCTGCTCGTATCAACACGAAGGGCCACTATCAGCTCAAGTATGGCAAGGTCGAGGTCGTGGCTAAACTTCCCCAGGGTGACTGGCTTTGGCCTGCCATCTGGATGTTGCCCAACAGCACCGACGTGTACGGACAGTGGCCGATGTCTGGTGAGATCGATGTACGTAGACCTGCTATGCACCTGCTCGCACGAACGGTACTGACTTCCAGTCGTCGTAGATTATGGAGGCTCGTGGCAACGCAGCGTCCTATGCTGGCCAGGGAGTGAACTACGTGCGCTCGTCGCTGAACTACGGCCCGCTCGCAGCGTTGTACACCACGCTGTACGGATGGTGGAGCGAGAAGCAGTCTACGTTCGCCGATGACTTCCACACGTACACACTCGAGTGGACGGAAGACTTCATGCGGCTCTACGTCGACACGCGCCTCGACGCCATGCTCACGGTCAAGCTCCAGGGCAAGAGCGGCAAGAGCTTCTTCAACCGTGGCGGCTACCCCAGCACCACGCAGAACGGCTCTAGTGAGGCCGTCGTCACCAATATATGGGAACAGGCAGGCGGAGGCCCGAATGCACCGTTCGACCAGGAGTTCTACCTGCTTATTGACTTGGCCGCTGGAGGCACCAGCGGGTGGTTCCCGGACAATGTTGGTGGCAAGCCGTGGTATGACGGCTCGGACTCGGCTATGCGCGAGTTCGCGGAGGCGCAGGCGACATGGTCGGGCACTTGGCCGTCGAGCACCGACGACCGGTCCTTCAGGATGTGAGTGTTGCGTGCGCTTCCCTTGAATCATCGGTGCTGACGTCGTGTCCTAGCAAATCGGTCAAGATGTCGAAGCTGTGCTGATCGTGTTCAATATGGGCCCTCTCGAATCCTCTCCGCTTGCTCTTCCTTGCTCTCGTCCATCACCATGCTTCCGCTCCCAGCATCCAACATCTGTCTCATTGTTCGCTAACCTGTGTGTATACCCTGCGGGGGCCTGCTGCCATACATCGCCACGGACATCGACGATCGCGAGACGAAACGAAATTCGGACTTTTTCCTTTGCTGTTGCTACTCTACCGCTCGTACCTACTTACACGTCTGCATACGCGGCCAGACACGGACTCTCCTCTCCTCTCCTCCTTGCGCACCTAGACTGTCATACTAGTGTAGCAGCCAGCGGGCTCGTCGAGTGACGATGCCGCTGGCTTCAGTAAACTCCCCGTCTGCATCCATGCTCGTGTCTCGTAGCCTCCTCCTCCTCCTCATCGTACGTCTGTTGTCTATTACATATCTCCTGTTGTCCATGCCTTTGGGGTATGTACGACGTTTTGGGTTCCTTGTGCTCGGGGCAGGGCCTGTCCATTCGTTATTTATCACAATCGTCAATTCATGCGGTGCATACAAGACCGATTTCTTGTTCGCTTGCGGACGGTCACTACAGCTGTTGTTCGAGTGATATGTTGGTAATCAGAGTCTATTGGTGTGCTGGTATCATATTACTAGGTGCCGTTGGCGCCACTTGCGACGCTATGCGTTGGAGTCGTGGTGGACGTTCGATTGTGTTCGTGTAATGATCAATCTCGCATCGAGCCTTGAGGTACTCCGGTGCGTAGGCCTAGCCTGGACCATCAGCCTGGCGCCTCGAGTGTTCAACTCAGTGAAGCTTTGAAGCTTGTCAGTGGAGCGTTGCAGTACGTACACGTACGACTACTACCATCGTACACAGCCGAGATGCGCTTATAGCCAGTTCATATACAACGAGTTGCCCACGGGCGAAGGCTCAAAATCTGCCCATCGCACATGTACATACTATTGTACAAGAGAGTTTTGGAAACAACTGTTGAAGTTGAATTGAACGGTGGAGGTGGAGCTGAGGTCTGGTGGTGGTGGGGCTCCGTGGGGCTGGTCGAGAGTGTGACGCCGAGTGACGGGCCGTGACACTCCTACTATTCATGGCAATTCGCTCACGGACGACGCTCGGGAGGGCGGGCTGGCCGGTAACGCCCGTGTCACGCCCACCGCAGATCTGACAGAGATCGGTGGTGTCGGAGCTGTGGTCTGGTGGTGGCGTGAACTTTCACAGTTGTTGCCAAAACTCTCTACAGTACCGAGCCTGAGCCGGTCACTGAGGCACTCATGAGCCTGGTGGGAGACAATCGGCAAATTTTTGAGCCTGACCCGCAGCCAGGCAGTGGGGATAATCCCCTTCCGGCCTTTGAGTCCAGGTATAGACGCATCTCCGAGATGTGCCCAGTCCCCTCGAGCGCGCACAATTTACTAGAAAGCGCTCAAAGGATCCGTGTAGAAGGCGGACGCATTTCAACGAAAGTGGACGGCGTTCTGATGTGCTCGTGCCACCCATATGCTCGCCTAGCGTCAGGAACGGGGGTAAGCGAGACCCATCACGTAGGGGCAGTTACACACTCGGGGCGGTGGATAATCGTGATGAGTAACGCTGGGAATACCGGTGAGGGTACATAACATAGGTTACTTATGACGAGATGACTAGGGCGGTTTGGACATGGTCAGAGTACTAAGTTAGTGTCCGTGGGCGTTCGGTTCACGTTCATCCTCGACGAACTGATTTGCGAATGCAAGTGGAGCACATCTGACTTTAGACGAGTCATGGAGCTTGAACTTACATGAGATGAGTTACACATGACGCAGGGTCTGTATGTAGTCAGTCTTATTGCTGCCAGCGGAGCCCCGAACAGGAGCGGGTGAGCGGGATACCTTGGCTACGACATCGGTGTGTATGTCATCATAGAGCGGATTTTCCATCTCGAGGACTCGGTGTTTCGTTTCCCAGGGACCACCCCAGCCAGTGCCGTCACGGTGTGAAGATTCGAACGTATGATGATGAAGCACTGGTTTTTCACGACGAGACGTGGTAATATTCATACCAAGACATCCACGTGAGGGGTCTTTGTCGAACCTAGGTCGAGATGTCAGTTGATCTGAACTCGACCAGTACCGGACCTACTAAAAGTGGATGCAGAATCACGTTGGCACTCGCACTGATACACTCACATTTTGCTTTTTGCTACAGCTTGATACAGTCTTGCGCATACTACGTGCCCGCCTACCGAACCTGTTTGACTGGCGGTCAAGCTTTCAAGTTGTCGGTCGGTGGTGATCATGGCGGCGACAACATACCTGCCATGTAGTAGCGATTACGCCGTTGAAACGTCGCTCCCAACGGTGATCATCGTGTCGACAATACTGGCAATCTAATACAATGAGCTTCTGAGTAATGCCGTCTTCCCCGGGACGTGCCGTAAACACCGCTACTACCGCTGAACGCACTGGTACCTTCTGGAAGGCTGGTTTAGGCCGCGATGTGCTCGGCCTAATACGGGTATCCAGGGTACGAACCTGAGAAATGAACGTGAGGTAATATAGTCTTGTCCGCATACGTATATCCTTGTACTCGCATGCATTGCACCCTTGGAGCGGAACCGAACCTAGAAGTCATGTCGTGGGACAGAGAAGTGTCACCCTCGGATGATCTACGTTCCGTAGACGATGACTTGCCAGTGAATACAGCAATTCTTCTGAGGATGTTCGAAACTGGTCAACCATAAGTAGCAACATTACTACTGCCGTACCTTGGAAGATGAGGTTCCAACAGCGTGAGTAGATCTGGAAGCTAGCGGACCTGCTGTGTTCGGAAGGCGGTTGTTAGGTAGGCGCCCCAACGCTGTATCCAGGTATGGTTATAGATGAGAAGAACCGCGCTTTTGGATATCTACTTACCTATGGAGAGCAATCTATTACCACCGTCTTGCCAAAACGCAGGATGAGCGACTCCGGGTCGAGCGTAGTCTGCATACACCCAAGTACTGTGGCGACCGACAGCATTGTAGTCGCAAGCGCCATGCTTTCAGGTCTGATGTCGTTCACTGCATGAAAAATCAAAAAAATATGTGGACGTATATGCCGAGCATAGCGTACCAACCTGAACTGGAGGATGCTGATATCAGAACGACCTTGCTGGTAGGAGAGTCCACGCAAGGGGTAAGAGAAGGCCTCAGAAAGTCCTCTGACGATCACAGAGGTAGGAGAGGAGAACCTGAGCCTCGCGGAGTTGTCATTAGCATCATTGAGCCTCCTGCGATCGGACAAGGACATCGCACCGTGGCTTCTCATCCAACGACGTGAGCCGCTAAGTGTACGCAAAGTCCACCTTTATGTAACTGAGTACATCGCGCATGTCCCGACCCACTTCCTCAAGGACGATGACGCCATGTGCAGGCCGTCATCCTGCCGAAGATGGCCCCGGCTGCGTTGAGACGCAGGAGAAGGCATTATTCATGGTCCCTGAATTCTAATGTCTGCTTGAGTGGGAAAATATAGTCAGAGTGGCATCGCAGCGAGGACTTGCTGGCTCGTCACGCACCGGTTACAAACGCCCGTTACCAAATTGCAGATCACCTCCCCACTGGCACAACGCTTGCGTAGCGCTTCGGCATCGACCGTACTTGCATTTCCAGAGACAGAAACACTGTGCGAATCCTCCGTACACCACAGGAATACCAGTGTGACTCAAGCTATGTACGTGACCACCGGGACTCAGTGAAGAGTGGAGCCCGACAGCGGAGCCCGTGGATGCGGAGGCTGGAGCGCAACTTCGAGGGTAAGGGGTTTGCCGCGGTTCGAGTGATGAGTCTGTTGGATCTCAACAGCTTGAACGGACTGGCTCACCTGTTCACAAATATTTGACTGGATACCTCCTGGTTTGTCGCCACGAAACTGTTCGCCAAACCATAGCTACAGTCTCCAAAAAGGCGGGCGGCATGAAAGGCGGCTCGTAGCCGTGAATCAGAGTGTTGTGTTTGAGACAACTTGAAGGGAGTGGAGATCATATGTTGCGAGAGGGCACCCATGTGGCAGACAGGCCAACCTACTACGTGGTCAGCGAGACTGCTCCCACGACCGGACCCGAAGTGATGGCACAGAAGGCAATCAGTCTATTCCTAGCAGTTATCCATCAGGAAAGCGTGACGGAACCGAGAGAAGGTCCACACAAGGGAAGTTCGGCAACTTGAATAACGACGACGCCTTCAAGTTATCAACGTGACTTTGCTGACGGCAAAGAAGATTTCTGCAATGGTCTCGAAAGTGCGTCGATGACAGTCTTCGTGCCACGTACGGCTCATTCTCTATCAAGACCTCTTTTCGACCTTGCACAACCTAGTATTCTGTAGGTGCACGTCTGTCCCAGTAGCGCAACGGACGAATCTGAGCAAAGGATCCTTACATTTTCAAAAATTCTGCCTATTTCAATCTCAAGTAGCGCTGCCTGGCTCTGACGTCAAATTGCTGCTATGCTCACCACGTTTATTGAGGATCATAGTCATGACGAGCCTGGCCAAGCTCTATCCGAGTCGGCGCTCTCCCGTGTGGCGGATTTCCGCGGCGCCGGTCACGATGGCCCTTTATCTCTGCTTCCTTCGACTGGCTGTGCGGCGGGGCTCGGACGCACTTAAAAAAATCCTCTCATCGCTCCGTGATGAATCTCTGTATGGAAAAATATCAGGGCCAAAGCCGCGACTCGCGAAAAAGGATGCCGGTCATAAACATACCAGAGTATGCTCTGGCGGTGGTTAGTGGGGAGCCTACGTCCTGGCATCTCCATCGAACATGACTTTGACCTCCCGTGTCTTGCCTTGAATTGTGGTCAACTCAATACCCCGCCCACATGCAGGGCGATGCCTAGGTTCGATGCGACCTTCGGAGCTCAGCAGGTAGATCATCACCTCAGGGACGTCCGTCACGAAGCTGTCATATACCCGGTCAGCGATTTGCCGACGGGCGGTTCAGTCTTCCGGACGTCGGCCGCGGCCACCGGGGCCATTCATTCCCTTGTGCGATGGTTGTGAGAGTGGCATCATACGTGACAGCAGGGTCTTCTATCAGGGATCGTATACAACTGATATCAGGACGTAGACGTACGAACGGAGGCCTGAGGGAAGCAAGTTCGAGCGACTTTCTTCTGGCGCTCGGAACCTAGCGCCTTGGGTACAGGCGGTGCAGAAAGAAGTCAGGCTACTTAGGAAATCCCGACGAGTGATTCTTAACACTCGCCTACGTTCTTCAGTGCTGATACACCCTCGGAGGCAAGGCTGCGGACTGCCCAATCATGGGCTTTCTTTTTGCCCAACAGTGACATTCGGGGAAGTCGTGAGGCCTAGTCTGGGCGCGATCATGATGACAGAATGAACAAGCAAGCAGGTGTGACGTAACTGCAGAACAAGCCGTACATCGCGAAACGAGCTGAGTAGAAAAAGGAGGGTCTGCGGTGATACACGATTTTTAATGGTTACAATTGCACACGGAAGGCAGTTGAATGCCATCGATACAAGTGAACGACTGAGACGAAAGCACGATAGCAGATGAAGGGAGGGGATGGTCGTCTAGCCAAGCCGTAAACCAAGGATGTCGTCATGGGCTCGCAGGATCCTAAGCGTTTATGAGACACAGGCTCATCCGAAAGGAATTGAACATACTGTGTCCCCGTCCGCAGGCAACTGGCGTGAGGGATGGTTGGAATCGGTGGCCATGTAAGCGAAGATTGGCGACAAACCCACTCTGCGGAACCCGGCCTGAAAATAGTCATGGTCAATACGAACCCAAGAATGAAATAGGAAGGACACAATTGGAGTGGCGGAAAACCTACCTTACGGGCGAATCTAAGGTTACGTCTCAGATACAGCGTTTCAACAGGCGTCCCCTTGTACTCCGGCTCAAGGCGAGGAGCGGTAGGCCGCGTTAGCACCACCTTCACGCCCTATAGAAATCCGGGACTGAGAAAGGGCCGTCACGCAGCTGTGTGATCGAACGGATTGACTCACCTCGTCACGGAGCACTTGGAGGAGCGCCTGAAGTGCCCATTGACCAATCCCGTGTCGGCGAAAATCCTCGTGTACCATAAGAAAGTCGCCGCGCGGATCCTTGTCGACGCAGGAAAGTACTGCGATCTTCGTAGCCTTGGCACTCAGCTCTGGTCCGAAGATTCTTGTGCCGGCGTCTCGGCCGGTCATCCACCTGTCGCGCAAGCGGCCATCGTTTTCGTACAGGAGAGTAAATATTTCCTCTAGTTCCTAGCACCCAAGGAAGAATCAACGCATGTCGTTTTGACCGCTTGATGAAGCAGTGCGTTTACCTGGCCGCCATACTCGGACATTTGAAGATCCTCATGGAAATCTTCGAGATAATTTCCATTCACGACTCGGTAGGTGAGTTGGGCGACCTGTCGGCCGTCTGCCGTCTCTATTTTAGCCTTATAGTACTGGGCAAGTAGCGTGAGTTTCGGGTCGATACAGTCAAATGGAGGTGGCGGTACTCTGAGCCATGGTTCGAACTGATTGCGCAGCTCACGTTGAACCTGGAAACCGACGCGATAGGTGACACCCTTCAGCCTGCCAAGTCCATTGAAGTGTAGCTGAGGATCAGACGATATCTCGCGTTCGGGGACCCCCTTAGCATCGGGAAAGGAAGTGAGTCCTGCCTGTTCTTGCATTATCTATGAAGTGTCAGTGAGATCAGAAGCGGATATGCAGGGAGACAACGCACATGTAAGTTTAGAACGCTGAGGGAGGATACAGCACGGCGGGCTCTTCAGGACCAAGTCTGACGATGCATGCTGCTTTAAATACAAGTGTCCGAAAAGAAGCACCAGGATTTGTTGGTGCGTGTTGTATGATTCTGTGTAGCCATGCTGCAAAATTGCCCGCAGCGCATACTAACCCGACCGCTAGGATTGTGCGGTGCCGCGGGAACAAACACCCGTATCTCCACGTCGTACATCCGATCAGACCCATCGACGAGCGGCTGTGATTGACGGATCTCCCCTGCCAGTTGTGCATCCCCTGTATACTTCCGCTTGCTGCCATACTCAGGAAAGGCTCGTCTGGTGCACGAGTCGCTTAGCTCGATGCTCGGACCAAGTCGGCTACCACGCCGATTCCGTCTGCATG
Organism: Fomitopsis serialis; assembly: GCF_022376445.1. NCBI lineage: Eukaryota > Fungi > Basidiomycota > Agaricomycetes > Polyporales > Fomitopsidaceae > Fomitopsis > Fomitopsis serialis. The sequence continues at coordinate 158,085 of NW_025955004.1, read as the reverse complement.
TCCGAGGGAACCGGCTCTCTATGTTTCAATTCTCCCGCGAAGCTGTTGATAATTAAGCAGGGCTGTCTGCGACCGCTAGTGTACGTACGCTGAGACCGGCACGGTCCGAATTGCATCTGGACCAACTTGTCTACCTAGTCACGTAGCTCAACGACCATACCCTGCATGAGAGGACACGGGTGACTTACATCAGGCCGAATGGGCCTCAGGCTCATGGGAGCCATATGAGGAACCGGCGGTGGGAGACACCGCGGCAGCGGCGACGTGACCGTGTGTTCTTATTTGATTACGTAAGAGCGGTTCGAGAGCGCCACAAAGCGCTCACACCCGCATCCTCGCCTTCCTTCTTGCCTCGTGCAGTCGCGTGAGGTCCATTCTCCCAACGCGTCGGAAGGACCGTAGGTGCGCTCGGTACAGCCATTCGCGATAAGAACCGCATCTGGCGCCCCCAGCGTGGCCTCTCATTTGTAACAAACCTACGGGCCCGGCCCCGGAGCGAAGCAAGAACATGTGAGTCCCATGTGAGGTTGTGCAGTGTGACGATGGAAATCAGTTGACGTCTTTTCCTACAGAATTCCATGTGGCAAAACGGCCCTTGTGAAATATTTTCGGTATACATAGCTCGAAGCCAACTGTAAACTTTGTTCTCGCCCAGTCCGTCGCGGCATCATCCACGGCATTGCTCGAAAGTAGCGTCTCCTTCCATATCTGATCGCCGCAAACCTACCGGGCCTGTGCTTCAATTCGCCACTGCGCGGGTGACATAGTCATGTGAGGCCTTCGCGTTGACACAGAGCATGCCGTTGTAAACTCACCGCCCGGTCGCCGTGGGCCGTGGAAGCCGCAGAATGCAGCTAAGTAGCATGCAACACGCACCCTTGCAAGCAGTGCTTGCCCCCCCTCTGCTACAGTCTGGGCTGCAAGGTGCTTCTTACCATGTTTCGTGTAAGGCGCGGCACGTTTCTAACTGCGGCGCTTTTCACGCTTCTGGTCGAAGCAGCCCCCCCAGCCTTTCCCTCATCTGGTAACGGTTTGTGGTACACCGCTCCTGGTGACGTGGACGCCTGGTCATCGGAATGGCTCCCCATCGGCAATGGGTACATCGCGGGCAAGTGGCTCAAGGGCTTTGGAGTCGTGTTAGATCTAGAACTGAGTCATCCGTCTAGCTACGCTCCCTGGAGGCACCATTCAGGAAACTATGCTCGTGAACATCGAATCCCTGTGGTCTGGTGGTCCTATGCAAGATCCGGTATGTCCGTGCTACTACTCATGATAATATTTGAATCCCGGAAAGCTCGATCGCGTTCGGACTTTTGTTTATGTGATAGTCGTGTCGCGGACTTGACATCCCACTCCGGTCGAGCTATCTGGGCGTTGTGGATCAATTGATCGGGAGTCCGTGCAACTAACCGGTTATATAGACGTACAATGGAGGGAACAAGTTACCATCCCAGCAGGCCGCGATGGCTGAAGACATGCAGACGTACCGCCAAGCTATATTTGGCAGCTCTACCGGCACCATCCAGAGTAGGTGTTGTAGACGTCCATGTATTGCCTCCTGACCTGGGCAATCATTAGACATTGATAATTTGATGACGGATGCTGGCGCTTACGGTATGTCGAGTACCTTCAAGATGATTATGCGGTCGAACGTATTCATGCAGGTTCCTATGCCGCCGCTGGCGCGCTTTTGACGACCATGAACTCAACTGACGCTGGGTCGGACTACTTCCGTTGGCTTGATCTGGACGCAGCTGTAGCACGTACTCAGTGGACCGATGAGAGTGGCAATTCCTATTTCCGGTAAGTTGGCATCTTTGACTCTCGTCAAACCCGGCCATCTCATTGACACTAAACCTTGTTATTCGCAGCGAGCAATTCTGCTCCCACCCTGCAGAGGCTTGTGTGCAATACGTGAACAGTACCGGTACTCTCCCGTCACTGACTTACGCCCTGTCGGTCACCCTCGAGACTAGTCTCCCGGTTCCTAACGTGACTTGCCTCGATAATGCAACCCTTATGGTCCAAGGCCTCGTGAACAACCCCGGCATGTCATACGAAGTCCTTGCACGGGTCCGTGCGTCTCCCAACGCGACCATCGCATGTACACCCTCTGGATCCAATGCGACTCTCAGCGTGGACGGCGCAAATGAGGCCTGGATTACTTGGGTCGGCGGGACCGAGTATGACATGCACGCAGGCAGCGCCACAAGCAGTTTCTCCTTTGCGGGCCCGGATCCTCACAACGCGCTCAATGGCTCGCTGGACGCGGCAACGGCTCAGACCTACAATGACTTGCTTGAGGCTCATATATCTGATTATACTTCTGTCATCTCTCCGTTCTCCCTAGACCTGGGTCAGACGCCTGACCTGTCGACACCCACGGACCAGCTTAAAGCGGCGTACCAGACTAATATAGGAAATCCTTATTTCGAGTGGCTCTTGTTCAATTATGGAAGGTATCTGCTGGTGTCCAGCGCACGAGGGGTGTTGCCCCCGAACCTGCAAGGCAAATGGGTAGAATCATGGACGAATGCTTGGGGCTCCGGTATGTAGCTCTAATCCTGGTTTCTGAGTTTTAACACTAATCTCTATCGTTCCGAACAGATTATCGTAAGTGTATGGCTCAGCTGCCCTGGATTTGGGAGCTTCACGCGGTATTCCTGCAGACTCCAACATCAACATACAAATGAATCATTGGTTCGCAGAGATGACCAACATGGACGTGGTTCTGCCATTGTTCGACTATATAGAGGTTAGAACCGCATGTGCACAGGGCTGAATAGTAGAACTGAGCCCTGCGCAGAATACCTGGGCTCCGCGTGGCGTATCTACGGCGCAAATCCTATACAACATCTCGCGAGGCTGGGTTACTCACGATGAGGTACGCGCCTGGCGCACTTCTGAGCGAAGTCGTGTATTCACGCGCTTCATTTCGACCAGATGAATGTACGTCCGTCTGATGTCCTCTACATTGCCGATCAATTCACGACACGTAGATCTTCGGTCATACCGGTATGAAACTCGAAGGTAACTCGGCGCAATGGGCCGACTATCCAGGTATGTTCTCGATACAATTGAGAAGTACTTCAGAAGCAGTCGTCTAACCACGCACACAGAATCTGCAGTCTGGATGGTGCGTCATATGTAGTCGTGATTCTCAACTAGAACTGACGTGTCACAGATGTTTCACGTTTGGGACCATTATGATTACACGGGAAACAAAACTTGGTTTCAACAACAGGGATGGCCCTTGCTCAAGGTTCGTCAGTCGCGCTCTATCTCTACGTCAATTAACTCGTGATCGGTCAAAGGGCGTCGCGCAATTCCATCTAGATAAACTTATTCCTGACCTGTATTTCAACGACTCTACGTTGGTCACGGCTCCGTGTAACTCTCCGGAGCAAGTACCGATCACATTTGGTTAGTCCATGTTCGCACTGCGATTGCAGAAGAGAATCTGATGACTTGGTACAGGCTGCGCTCACGCCCAGCAGGTAATCTGGCAACTGTTCAACGCCATCGAGAAGGGTTACCAGGTCTCAGGGGACACTGATACGTCTTTCTTGGAAGGTATGCCATGCTACGTGTTAATCTATTTGCAACTGATGTGAATACACTCGAAGAAATCCGGTCGAAACGGGCTCAAATGGACAACGGCATTCATATCGGCTCATGGGGTCAGCTACAAGGTAGGCTTCGCTTCTTCTCGTAACGTAATGGCAATAGCCACTAATCACTACCCTCAGAATGGAAGGTCGATATGGACTCACCTACCGATACGCATCGTCATCTATCGCATCTCATCGGACTGTACCCTGGCTACGCTATAGCTTCATACGACCCATCGATTCAGAACAGTAGCACCACCTATACCAAGAGCGATGTGCTCGCAGCGGCGGAGACAAGTTTATATCATCGTGGAAACGGCACTGGCCCAGACGCGGACGCCGGATGGGAGAAAGCATGGCGAGCTGCGTGCTGGGCCCAGCTCGGGAATGCGAGCGAATTCTACTTCGAACTCTCGGTAGGTTCTGGAGTTGCATCGATTGCGGCACGAGGTTGACCAGGCTTCGTGCATGCAGTACACCATTGAACGAAACATCGCGCCCAACCTGTTCAGCATCTACACTCCGACCGGTGGGCCAGATGGAATCTTCCAGATTGATGCAAATTTCGGATATCCTGCCGCGCTCCTCGTGCGTTTGTGGCCCTTTTTTACCCAGGCGTGTAGATTGACGTAACACAGAATGGATTGCTGCAAGCCCCGGACGTGGCGTCTTACTCGACGCCCCTCGTCATAACCATACTCCCAGCACTGCCTGATGTCTGGCCCGCCGGTTCCATCAAAGGGGCCAGGGTGCGAGGAGGGATGACGCTGGATTTGGAGTGGGCTGAAGGAAAGCCCACTTTGGTGAACGTCACGGTCGACGAGGGCATCACCGCGAGGCCGGTCGAAGTCGTCTACGGGGGAGACGTAGTGACATCCTTCACAACTTCCGGTGGTTTGACGAAGTCCATTGGCTTCTCATAACGTTGTCGGACATTTCTTGGCATGACAGAGTTTATCTCCGAACCTTTTGTGGGACTTATATGATGTGCTACGGACCCTCGGTATCGTGTAGACGATGGGGGGGTTGTCTTGCATGCTCGAACAACTACTTAAAGGCACTCACTAGCTGAGATTGTTCGCTCATGGAGTACCTCACGCACTTCATCTATATGATTTGTGGCACGCAGTTGTACTTCATACCACGCGTTACATCCGACTGTCTCTTAGTCTAGATGATCGGGCTCACTGGCAAGTAACCCGCGGCCGACACGAGTGAAAAAGGTTCACTGAGCCCGCGACTGACTAGTGTGGTGCATGCCTTCCGCATCAAACGTCGCTTCCCTTCTACGCAAGCCATGCCTTTCAGATGAGCATCTCCCATTCAATGCTATCCAGACTACGACGGGATCCGAACCTAGTCCGAATCATCGCAGCTCATCCATTCGGGACCCCCCTGGTAGCGCTACAGCCCAACTTGGCAACTCCGTAGTGGTCATGACCAGCTGCGATGTGCACCTTTCACTCCAATCCTCCCGCCTTCACGTCGCTGACATTTCTTACCAGAGAGAAGGAGTAGGCTGCCTGAGCCGACAAGTAAGAGAAGCAGTTACACTGCTATCCATCAGATTGCATGAGGAACCACGCTTCGCCGATGGTTGCCAGGCGAGTCATGGTTCATGTCGAGGCATATATACCTTTTACCTTCTCAAGGTAGCACACGTAGACGTCACCAGCATATCAATGCCGCGAACAGCTCAACGGTAGAATTGGTCGATGTTGATGACGAGCTCAGTACTATCGGACTACGGATCGACGAGAAGACGGAACATGCCTACTCGAATCCCGGGTCCATGTCCTTCGCACCTAAAGCTACGGCGATAGCCATCCGCTTGACCGGTGACCGGTAGTGGCCAACAAACCACTTATGACACTGGTCATGCGCTGGCTCGATTCCGGACCCTCAGAGCTGGTCAGCGACTACGAGCGTTAGTGGGACGTTACAGTAAGTTCTAAATTTACGCACTACTCACCAAATGAAGTTCGGTCCGCGGGTGGAGGAACCTTGATCATCCCTTGTCCCCAGCATCCTCGCGCGAGTCCCGTGATTGGGTGGCTTGAGCTTCAGTGTTGTCGTAGGTCTCCGACACCCACTCCGGTATCCACGTTGTAAACTGCGGCGCTCTGTCCCACATACCCCCTTGCCGCTGTTCGCTCTTCGGTAGTTGATCAAACCCGATATGAACGTTGATAAGCGTGCAAGCGATTCCAGCTGCAGCGGGCAAACACGCTGCGCCAATGTATCTCGCGGCGCTCTGTGCTCCATAGGTTATGGCGTAGAAGAGTGTCCATGCCGTATAGAAAGCCGCACTCTCAATGTATATTGGGAGCCAGTTCTACATGGTCGTGAGGGAGTCATGTATTGCAGTCATTCGCAGAGCAGACAGACTCACCAGAATAACTGCACAGGACGCGCCTGCGCGCTCGGTACAGCGGTGTGTACGAAGGAGCTTCCCTGCGATCATACCTGCGATCATTCAGTAATGCGCGAGCTAGAGCAAAGCAAAACTCACATGAACAGTACAAGTCCGTGCAGAGCGTGCAGATCAAGCCGCTCATAGTCCACTTTCCGACTTTGCTCGTCAACCCATCATTCTCTGTGTGTCCCACCTCCATGGAAGTATATGTTCCGCCTACGCTACAGACTGAGATACGCTCAGTGAGGGCCAACGATCGACGCCGCATATAGGCTACTGACCCACGAGTCCAACCATGATAGCAAGAGGAGGTACGACCACAGTCTTATTGTGTGACCAGACGACCCAGAGTCGGAAGACCTGAAAACGTTATAGCACGCAATCAACACACGATCATGTTTCTGCAAGATGCACTTTACTCACCAAGACCGCGTCTGCTACTATTGTGCACAGAAACACTATGGCGACTTCTGCCACATAAAGTGGCTGGCCACATTCGGTCAAGTACTCTACAGCTGCTTGTGATCCATGACCTCCCAGACCTATAAACAAGCGACAAATGCTCAGAATCCAATGCTAATTGGTATGAGCGTCTGACCGGGTGGTGCAAGATAAGGTGGCGTACCGTTGTGACTGCTACCAGCAGGGTCCCAGAAACGACGAGTACCGGTAATGTCAAAGGCGGTCTTCCGCCACGTCTTGCCTCCGTTCGGATGTGCAATATATAGATGGACGCCACGGTGAGGGAGTCAAACATGCCGCACAGGAGACTCTCAATGCAGATACTGGCGAGATTTACAGAGAGAACCCCGTTCACGTTCTCGGACGCGGTGTTAGCCATGTGCGCAAAGCGGCTAAGCGTCCAGTCGCTGCCTGGTTGGATGTACACTCATGAGGGTGAGAGACGAGCTGACCGAGGGAGGAATGAAGCGAAGCCTGGGGTCGAATAACACGCTCAAATCGCCGATATGAGACCAGACTGAGTGCATCCTAACTTACGTTATGTCGGCCACGGCGTCAGCTGTAGGCTGCATCCTTTTTGGGTGGCAACGGTATCAGCCTAACGCCGAATCGGAGGCCTGAAACGCCGCTGAAAGTGAAACATCGTTCTTTCGCAGACACAGAACCGCTGGGCCAGCTCACACAAATGGCGTGTACTAGAACGAATTCTTCAATAAGTGTCCACTCTGAAGCCGACTTTTTTGAGGTGAATACGCACGAAGTGTGGCCGCGCAAACATTGGGCGGCGCGGGTGTAAGGCAGGAGTGATGGGGTGAGCGCTCCCGAACCCAGCTTGGGAAGTGTCCAACAGACGAGACTTGATATGCACACAGTAGAGCTAGAGACATGGCAATTCGCCCAAAGATGGATTGTGGAGGAGGAGGAGCAGGGGGAGGATATTCCATTTAGCCACAGTATCGCGGAGTTGAGAAATTATCTGCGGTGGCCGTTGGGTGGCCGCGCCACCGCGCAGGCGCTTGTTGTTCAACCCGTTTTTCGTAACGATCTGATCTTCAAGTTGGCCGATATAAAGCAGAATTGAGGACGTCAGGCAGAGGAACGACGGTCGAAAAGCATTGCAATAAATAGACACATGGAGAGCAAGTAACTCTTACAGTGACGAGAGGAGTTCAAGCAGAAGCTTCCTGAGCCATGGCGCACAAGATTTCCTATGCCACAGTAGGCTGGCCCCACCACGTCCTATTAGGAGATTCAAAGTCATACTTTCATACACATACGAGAACGTCATTAGTTCATGTGGTGAACGGCATACCGTAAAGTGAGTCTCAACTGGGAGCACCCAGGCTCAGCGGACCCACAGGTTAAGATCGTGACAGACAACTGAAGCAGTCGTCTTGGGAAGACCGAGCCTGTTGGGTGGGAAAGAACTTGCTCAAAAGCGTTCTGTTACTTGAGCACATTAGCCGGAGATTGGGCTGATTCGAAGATACGGATGCATACCCCCCAACGTTGGCACCCGCTTACTAGGTCTGCGAGAGTATGTTGATTCGTGACTGCGAAACTTACAACAAACCGTATCATCGAACCATACACAGAGTCGTGACCCCACGGCCGGTCGGCGTATCAGCCTCAATTACAGAGCGAGACGCAGTATGTAGATCATGACGATTCCGCGGTTGAAGTTGATGTACATTCCGATTGACGTCATACGGAGGTGACACAGATAGAGATGTGAGCATCATCCTGGATTATACCATCAGCATTTCTGTTTAAATTTGAGCGAGGTGTCAAGCGAGAAATGGATATAATCACGCACGGAATCATGTCCAGAGCACCATGCAAGTGTGCTAGTCTTTCCTGGAGTATCTTCGCCTCCGCCAGACCTCGCGGCCAGCCCTCGGTGCAGGCCGCAACACAGGCATCCAGTTTCGCGAGATCAGAGGACGTGAGGAAATGGGCTTGCCTCCGAGCCATGACACCGTAAACCGAGAGGATCCCTCGCAAGTAATCGAACATGCCGTAGCGGTCCAAGTAGCTGATCGAATCGAGGAAATCGTGAAGAGCAGAGCGCAAAGGGCCGGATACGTCTGCTAGCCCATCGTCTGACCCAATGTTGTCGAGAGATGTCCCGATAGCAGTACAGAGGCATAAAGTGTTCTGTGAGCGTATGTCGTTGTGAGGCTCTTTAGAAAGCATTCGTAGGCAAGCTACAAGACCAATGACCGCTACTTTGATGATCAGCACATTGTCACGCGTCTCACGGTAGTGACTCACATTTTGCTTCCAAGGGTAGATCTGCCGCAACTCTTGCAGCCAGCCATATTAAGGTAGTGCGAGTACCGGGCGGGATTGGTTTGTCACCTCCCAGCAAGTGGCAGAGACGCGACACGACAAGGGCAGACTCTTCTGTCCCGGGGATTGTCGATTATCGAGTACGACGCCTATCAGTCTCAGTAGCCCCCGTTCTGCGTGGCGATGTTGGAAGCTCCCAGAGGCGGAATCATGCAACAACTGTTCGAGTCGATCCATGGCTTTTGAACCCAAGACGGCTTGTTGACGAACTGTACATGCGATTAGCATGAGATAGACAGCAAAGCAAGGGACGAACCAGGCATTGCCTTGATCTTAGACCGGTACCGGACTGCATGCTGGGAGATCACCTCCACTGGGTCATCTTCACAAGCATGGGAAGGTCGGCAGGTCGTTCCCTCGTCGCAATACCAGTCGATAAGACGAATGAGGGCACGGGATTGGGATCGAGGGAGCGCAGCAAGGAGCGCTTGTAGTATCGCGAGGATCCGTGATATCTCTCGCGCCTGTTTCGCTCGGTTGGGTCTCAGCTCCCCAGCTACTTTGATGAGCATCTCCAAGGTCAAATCGGCCATGGCAGCTACCGATCCGCTGTCCATCTCGTCCTTGAACCAAGACATGATCGGTAGGGCCAACGAATCGCCCGTGCTGTGGGCGGATGGCAACGCGACGTGCGCCCTGGACTGTACTAGTTGATAGAATGCTTGAAGAGACTCGTCGAAATCCCTGCGTGACGAGTCCACCAATTGGAATGCAGGAACGATAACAGCCTGGAGAAATTCGTCGTCGCGGACCAGTTGATCTGCCGCCACAAGCACGGCTACCGTATCCAGGACGGACTCGGACGTCTGCTCCCGTGCCTCCGAGCGAAGCAGATTATTTTCGCGATCCAGCCAGTCTCGTGTCGTCACGACGGTTCTCCAGAGGCGCAGCAGAAAGTGTCGGCGGGTTTCGAATAGCCGCCTTTTGAGCGTTCCGTCGAAACGAGTGAGTCGATGGATGAGCAAGTAGATCCACCACGCTTGTGGTGACTTGTACGGACAGTCGGGTGCGAAGGTCGGGATGATGGCGACGAGACCAGAGAGCAGGATAAGCACAGCCACTGGGACCATGACGACAATAGCGACGATCATGTTCAGCGTCCACAGGAGCACGACAACGCCAGCCAAGAATAATAGCAGGGAAAGCTGGAGGAGGATCGGGAGCATAGCCACGATGGCGGGTACCCGCCATTTACGCAAACCGCGATGTCGCAGGTGCCATATTCGAGCGCGCTGGCGCGCGGTAGTGCTTTCCGGAGGGATGTACGCTACGAGCCATTGCTTCACGCTGATGCCGACGGATGCCGCAGCTAGGCTCAGGACGAGAGCGAGGAACCAGAGTATGTTAATGACAATTGCCGATGCAGCAACCGGGGAATTCGAAGTGGTCGCCAGGGTGGATAGAAGGACGGGGGTGGCAATGTCTGCGGGGAGTTGTAACATTACTTGAGTGCTCTGCAGCGCTGCGTAATATTGCACGTTGAAAGCAGTTAGGACCGCCGAGAAAAGACCTGCCTGTAGATCATATGAGCATGCGTGAATTCCAGTGTTGCGAGGTAAGAGATAGGCGTCTGCGGTGAGTGTGCATCACAGAAGAAATCGACTAACAAAGACGAGGAGCGTATCAATCTGCCCATTCCATCCCGCTATCGTTGTTTGCTCGTGCTTCCAGACCTTCTCTGCGCACGTCCTCCAGGCGCCATCGCCTGTGAAAGTCTGCTCTTCCACGGACTCATACGAGGGTACAGTATCTTCTCTCTATAACGTTCATGAGCAAATGGGACAAATAAACTACAAGAGTCACTGGCCTCGGGTTCTCTCGTCAAGGCGGGATCTTGTCGAGATTCCTTTCCCGTGATATCATGGCCGCCAGTCATCATGTCTTCACGAGTAGACCCGGGAGCTGCGCGCGTAAGCCTCCTGTTGAGTGACCGATCCACTGTTCGGGGGGTTTGGAAGAGTACGAGATTTCACTGCAATGATTGAGCAGGTCAAGCCGCCCTATCAACGCTAAGGCATGAGAACCTTGTTGTAGACCCTTCATACCGCTGGTCGCGCTGATATGGCAACAATGCATTCAGATCCGCTCTCGAGCACGTCGTTCTGCGCATTGATCATCAATAATCTCAGGCTGTCAACGGCGACAGCCCAGTCCATAGCGTAAACCGCGCAAGGCTGTCCTTAACACGGGGTCGTTTCAAAGTCGGTTTGGCCACATTCGAGCTTTGCCTCAGCATCCAAGTGCATTCTCGTAAAGCTTAAGCTAGTTTGTGATTGGCAGGACGACTGGACGATCTCAGAGCAAGGGACCGCGCGCCAGGCGGACGTTTGGGAGCAAACACCGAATTGGGTATGTACGCTCATGTACGCTTCCCACGGATGACGGTCCTAGCAGCTTAAATAATGTTACCTCTTGTTACCCGTCCACCAATCTCTTGAACAATAAGTTGTCGACCTGCCTTTGACCGACCTCATTCTCATTCTGTGCGGGGGACATGAACTAGTACTTGATCCTGGCCTTGCAGAGAATCAACAATTATTCATAGATATGGGTCTGACTTTATCGCGGTCCCCTCCTCCTCCCCCTCGATCGTCGCCGTCGTTGTATAGTGCGATCGCAAAACTAGGTCATTTGTAGACATGCAGGTTTGTTTTCTATCCAATTGGAGACTTCAGGGAGCATTTCAGGTGGAAACTCGGGGCAAGGGCCCGCCTGACGTCAGCGGCATGAACTCAGTTCTATGATTCTGGGTAAGTTGGCTCGTTCTGCAGCTGACTAGTAATCATTTTCTTTGAACTGAAGCAGCCATCAACAGTCCCTCGTAGTCCACAGTGACAGCTGGCAATGTCTACCTCTCGATACATCCCTCACTCTAACAAGCCGCCTGCCGACCTGCGGGTCCTGCAAGAGGACATTCAAGACGCACTCATGTCTAACGCGAGGCGTATTCACAGGCACTCGGCTACCCGAGCTGGTGTACACATTGGTTCTGCAGGCATGTATTCCAAGGATCGGATCCAGAAGGCTGCCTAACAGATGGACTGGCAGGAGTATATCTCATGGACAAGAGCGTGGCAGGATTCGTGCCATCGGACCTGGCGAAATCGACCATCGCTCCCCTTACGTCCCAGCAGTTGACGGTCCCACATTCAGGATCCCGCGCTTCGTTTCTCGAAACCAGCGTCGGATCAGCAACCCTCATCCTGAAGGAGAGGCTCTGGGTCAGCTCTGGTCTGCGCAAGGCCAGCGTCAGCGGGAGCGATCTGCAGAAGATTGAAGAGTCGTGGACGACTTGCGTTCAGCTACTCGAAGCTGCCCTCCAGGTTTCGGCCAATGAAGAGATGGACGATGACGGTTGCGAAGTCCTGTATGGCCGCGCAGGACTGCTGTACGCTCTGCATTTTCTTCGTACGGAACTCGCGTCTCTTCGCGACGGTGGTGTGTCGATCAGCCAGACCGAGGACCCCGCCATTCATGCCGTTGCATCGCTCTGCGCCAATGCCAACGTACAAGCGCTCGTTGAGGACATCATGAAGCGAGGCAAAATCGGTGCTCGCGAATACAAAGAGGAGCTTGCAAGTCTCAGAGACGAGCGCGACAAGGTGCCTCCCCTCATGTGGAGATGGCACAGCTCTCGGTATCTTGGAGGCGCACACGGTGTCGGTAAGTGATAGTAAATTTGGGAGTATTGTTACTGACTCGATTTGCCACAGTTGGGATTCTGCATATGCTCGTCCTAACGCCGTCAAGCATCATTCAACCCCATTGGCCAGACATCGTCGAGATGATCGAATGGCTGCTGGCGATTCAGGAGCCGCTTGGGAATTGGCCTTCAAAAGCTGGAAGGCACTTGTATCACGTCGCTGGCGGTACAGCGACAAGCACAGAGGCGAAGCGGGTGAGCATCGGCGAGGATGATCGCCACGAGCTGTTGCAGTGAGTCTTCAGCTCCCTGGCCTCTGGAAGACTTACCAAGGGTCGGTTTCAGGTGGTGTCATGGCGCCCCCGGCGTGCTCATGCTGCTGTCCATGTTCCTCAATCGAACCGCGCAGTCATCTTCGCTCGCCATCTCATCGTCCCTCCGCGATCGGACCATCGCGGCCTTGCAGCGCGGCGGCGAGCTCGTCTACACTCACGGCCTACTCCGCAAGGGCGTCGGACTCTGCCATGGCGTTGGTGGCAGCGTGTATGCGCTCCTCGCCGTCTCCGACGCGCTCGACTCGGGGGAGGACACTTATTGGCTCGTGCGCGCGGTGCACCTCGCGCACCTGGCCACGGAGTACGGCGCGCTGGAACGGAAGGGCGAGATGTATGTGCCCGACGAGCCGTACAGCCTGTATGAAGGCGTTGCGGGGATGTGCTGTGCATGGGCGGAGGTGCTCGCGAGGCTCGGCGTACCGAGCCGTGGTGTTGAGAAGAGAAAGTCGGGGATGCCCGGTTATGATGACTTATGAACATGAGCAAGTGCGAGACGGAGTTGTACAGTGCGTGGCGAAATGATCATAGCCTGTGTGTCTGGGACCATTCACGGGCTCATGACTGGAGTTCATCTCGGCATTTTCTGCGCGCACGACGTCTATGGAGCGACATAAGAAGGAAAGTGGCGCAGAGCATGAGGTGAGTATCTTCGCTACCTGTGGTTCATTTGTGAGATGTTCATGTCAAGCCGAATAGTACATGCCACAAATGTTACCTGCGGTCGCCTTTGCGGGGTCAAAGGTATTCGACCCCTGAGTCGGCGGATCTACGTAAATTTGAAGAGAACGTCCAGGTCCGTTTGGTAAGTCATTGTTTCCAAGCCGTCCGTGGCGGTTTGTTTGTCGCCACTCCGGCCGGAACTAGCAGGTTGGTTTGTTTGGTCCCGGTTCGACTCTTTCATAAGTGGCTGCGCCGCCCCTCAGGCCCCTCATAACGCTCTGTTCTCTCCCTATCACTCACGCGCCTCCTTACTCCTTTCGACGAGCCTTCACCTTACACAACAAGACATCGACATGTTCGCCACCCTCGCCGAGTCACCCCTCAACTTGCCGACTACCAACGGCTCCCGTTTGTCTCCAGCGTCCAGCCGCCGGCCACACGCAACTTTGTCCGGGGCCTTCTCGGCCACGACCTTTTACACGTACGTTGACCGCCCTCCGCCGAACCACGCGATGTTCTGACGCGCCCTTATTTCAGTCTCGATCCCACTGTGCAATCCCGGCGGTATGGCCACGCGAATCGGTTGGCTCAAGGCAGATGGTACGTCTATGGCCGATGGGTTCCAGAGACGCGTATGTTGACCACTCCCATGCGTAGGCAAGACGTGTTTCCGAACTTGGGCTCCCAATGTGGCCCTAAAAGAGAACGACAAAGGTCGCCAGCCCCTGCAGCGTCTGAAGGGGCCAGCAGCTCGAGTTCTGCGACACAGGAGACTGACAAGGTGGCCTCGCCGATAGGGTGAGTGGAAGGCCATAGTGTACCTACGGTCATGGCTGATAATCATTCACGTATTGTTCTAAGGGGTCAAAACGATGCTCGACCATTAGTCTTGTCTCCTCAACAGGTGTCTCGATCCGGGGTGGATGCTATCCCTGAGGTCGCGGTAGACGCAGATCGGCCGATAGTTCAGAGTCCGCGTCTGTCTCCTCAACCCGAGAAAAGGCCTACACAATCAAAGTGAGTGTCACACAGAGGTGTTGAGTACCGATAGTATGGCTATCCTCCACGTCGGTTCTCAGCACCTTCATGTATCTTCGGATTCTAATTGCTGATATGCAGCTTGACCAGACGATCCCGCCCATCACCACTACGATTGGGACAAAGAGGCGATGCTCAAGATCGCACAACCCGCACAACTCGGCGTTCCTCCTTGAAGCGTCCCGCCCCTGCAGACCCCGAGCCGGTCAGCCCATCGCCTCCCGCGAAAAACACGCGACTACAAAAGCGGCGAAGGCTGCAATCGGAGGCGGCAGCTGGCCATGTCGATGCAGCGGCCGCGTCGACTAACATCAGAGCTGCTGGTGGCACAATCAGCTCTTATACCCATACCCGTCGCCGAAAACCACTGTCGAACGTCCAATCGTGACCTTCTAATGGAGCCTGTGTACATATACCCGCTTGATATGTGGATGTTATTTCCTAGAGGTAGATGGCAATTTACATGTTTACGGCCACACTCAAGAACTCGGCACACACATGCTGTCAACAAAGTACTGATAACGTGTTCGCGATGAAATCTATGTAAGTAGGTGGTATATGCCAGGCTCAAGCGCTCAAGCTTGGGCAAGCGCGACCTTTCAGTGTGTCGATTGCGTGACAAAGACTTCAAACAGGCGGCGATCCTGGTCGGGTGTTGCTTGGATCTTAGACTTGTGCTCAGTAGCAGTACTTACTAGCTGTACAGCCCATCGTAGTAGCATTTGATCGTATAATGAATGAATCGAGGCGCAACCTGCGTTCTATTAATATGTACTGCTCAAGTAGATGATGCGGCAATGATGCGGTCATCTTGGTTACAGGTGACGTAGTGGTCGACTTAGCACTTCCAAATAAGGCTACGCGACGCGCGCCCGACGCGTCGGTGGCCACTCGATCGATCTCAGATCGCGTTCTGTGCATGCGCCCGCCCTCAAGCTCGCTACAACTTCATCCTCACGTTATGGCTTGACTTCAATCTCCAACAGTCTGCGCGCATATATAAGACTCTCGTCGAGGTACCCACTGTCGTACATCTTCTCCTACAACCACCATGTAGCTCCAGGCCCCGCGCCGTCTCTTCTATTGACAACGGTAGCTGACAGTGACTATATGCGCCCGTTATGCAGCGCGTCGCTTCCCCTGCCTCTTGCGCATTCGTACATTCATTGCGCACAGGAGGACGTCATCACGGATGGGTCAGCCCTCTAGCTCGTCCCGCGCCCTCTAGCTCATCTCCCTCGCCGGCCTGCACCCCAACGCCGCGACGGCCGAGCTTGCGCACAGCATGCTCGCATACGTCGGCGCTGCTGTCCACAATATCCAGCTGAGTATCCTGGGTTCAGACTACCCCTCTCGTCATCGTTTACGTTCCGTGTTCGGTATGTCCGACGCTTCTGGAGTGTGCAGTCCTACCCATCCTGGACAAGACCGTGAGGAACCATAGGCGAGCGTAAGCCTCCCGCTGTCACTCCTACTTAATGCAGGACTTACCTCCGGCTACAAGCTGTCTTGCCACAAGTATGACAACGAGGAGCGCATTGCGCACACTTGCTGCTCGTGCAGAGGGCTTTGAGCAGTCACCACTGGTTGGATCTGCGCCTCCGCCCACTTGGCAGTACTGCCACATGGCAGTCAGTTCCAAGATGATAGGCCTCGCCTTCAAACGGCGCACTCAGGTGGAGTCTTGCTGTTCCCATCGAAATGGGATTATAACCGGCAGTGTCGAGGGCGAACTAGACTACGGTGGGCGGCTGAGGTCGAACGATCCGCACCCGCCGTCAGATCTCGGCCAAGAGACTCGGTCTAGCTCGCCCTCGACATTCCTCCTTACGGGACGCCCCAGCGATACTAAGGCCGCCACATTCCGCCTGTGCGCACGTCTGCAGTTGGGGGTGTATAGCATGATGTCATTAGGAAAACATCTGGAATACTTCGACACTACTATGGAATTCAACTCTCATCAACCTCAGAAGTGGACATCAACGAAATCAACAACTCAGCCTAACACTGGCGAACCATCAAGAGCGTACTCGCGATATGTGCTGGCAAAGGACTAGCACGCGCAAGGCCAGGGCCAGCTGGCGGATAGGCGTCGAACCTAATCACGAAATTTATGGAGCAACCCCGAGGAGATTGCAAAACTGCAACGACTCACAAGGCGGACGGTGCGGGTGCACATGGTCAGAAATTCATGATCGTCCACCGGAGGTGCATCCCATATACCTTTCAAGTTTGTTTCAAGTAAGGCCATGGTTCCGACAGGCGGAACAATCGAGATCAACGAGTGTCAAGCGGCATGCGCAAAGCCGAAGGGCGCCCGATACAGTTCCCCCTAAATTGCAGTTCTCCCATCGACGTGCGACCTTCGCAAGGCTCACGAGCTGGCAGAAGACCAAAAATAAAACTGGCGCGTGCATTACACGCTGAGTCGTCATGCAGAACGCGACTCACGAATAGAACTTCAACCTAGGACAGCAAGCTTCTGGCATGCCGATCGGCACCAGTTAATGAAGATTCCATGTCTGGATTTTGCTCGTCTAGATCTGCGGTGAGTGTCTTTTCATGCGCTACAGACTGGATAAAGGCGACGCGTATCAGAACTCGCACAAGGCCGTCGAGGGAGTTATACATACGCTGAACATACACGTATGTACGCACCAGGTACGTGCAACCGCTGGTCAGTCGCCACAAAGCCCGTGTCGGTCTCTTTGTGCCTGGCAGCGGAGTGTTGATTGTCCAAGAATAGCTTGGGTGGTTTGATATGATCTTCACAGGTGACACTGGCAAAGACTGCCGGCGCCGGGCCGCCGGCGAGAGGCAGAACCGAATGAGCCAGAAGAAGAGGGTCGTCTCAGATATTCGCTATGCGGAAGCGACGGGCGCGATGCGTCGAAAAGGCAGTCGAGAGATGTCGAGGCAGCTCTCGGAAGGCTGAGGCGTCGGCGAGGCCTCACCGCCACGGCGGAACAGGAGGTCCAAGAACAACGCCCGATCAGGAAACTGCGCGACCGGGAGACACCGCATGGGCGGTACTTTTTTGGCAGGCGACAGGCGGCAAATCAATAAGTCACGCAGCCACTTCCCCTTCTCAACCACCTCCCCGAGGCTGAAGCCCCCCCTCGCGTCCTCCACACTCCTTTCTCCTCGCTATCCGGACGCCCTTCCCCTTCTCTAGTCCATTATTAGCCCAAATACTGCTTTATTCGCCAGCTCAACGGTGACGCGGACGATTGGAATCTTTTCAAGATGCTCGCTCGCCAGCTCTCGCTGCTGGCTCTCGCGGCGGCCGCACCGGCCGCCTTCGCTCAGACACACACACCCGGTTCGTTCGAGGATGGAGGGGATACGCTCGTCAGCGCGATGATGGTGAGGGACTCTTCTGCTTGCGACTTGGGGAACGTGCATTGATGGCGGCGCATCAGATGTTCTTGGGCAACGACGAAGTCGTCTACGTCCTCGACAAGGCTGAGGGCAACGCTGCTCAGATTAACGGACACGCTGCGTGGGGTTCTGCGTACAACATTGCGGGCCGCACCTCGCAGACGATGGACGTCGTTACGAACACGTTTTGTGCGTCCGGCATGCATCTACCGAACGGGTCGTACGCTACGTTTGGCGGCAATGGCGCCGCGGGCCCCGGAGGCAATATGGGCGACGTGCTCGCGCCAGGCGGCTACTCGGCGACGTATGACACGACGTACCAAGACTACTCTGGGTCGAAGTCGATTCGCATCCTGAATCCGTGCAAGTGGGACGACCTGTCGGGCGCGAGTGCCAATGGTTTGACAACGCGACGCAGCTACACATGCAGAAGCAGCGGTGGTACTCCGCAGCAGAGCCGCTCGGGGACGGTTCTATCGCGCTCATTGGTGGGTTCGTCGAGGGTGGCTACATCAACAGGAACTATCCGAACGTTGACCCGGCGACGGAGGGCGGTGCGGCGGAGCCGACGTACGAGTTCTATCCGAGCAAGGGCGATGCGACATTGATGAACTTCATGGTCAAGACGTCGGGCCTCAACTCGTACGCGCACACGTATCTGATGCCGTCTGGGAAGATGTTCGTACAGGCGAACCTGTCGACGAGTGAGTGCTGTGCGAGTGCTGACAGGATTTTGGCGCTAAATGTGGATGGTCAGTGCTCTGGGATCCTGAGAACAACGTGGAGACGGACTTGCCTCCCATGCCGGACGGTATTGTCCGCGTGTATCCCGCTTCGGGCGCTACGGCGATGATGCCGCTGACACCTGCGAACGACTACACGCCGAGCGTGCTCTTCTGCGGTGGCTCGGACATGCCCGACTACTACTGGGGCAACTACTCGTGGCCGTTCTACAACACCTGGACGTACGGCGCATCGGCGAAGTGTCATTACATTACACCTGAGCCGACGGACGGTTCCACTCCAAAGTATGTGGAAACCGACGATATGCCGAAGGGCCGGACCATGGGTCAGTTCATCCACCTGCCCGATGGTAAGATGCTCGTCGTGAACGGCGGCGCTATGGGCACTGCCGGATTCTCGAAGCAGACTCTCTACGCGACCACCCTTTCCCAAATGACGTTCGGAGAGTCCCTTGCTGCAGACCCTGTCGGTCAACCTGCTATATACGACCCAACTGCTTCCTCCGGTTCCTACTGGTCAACGGAAGGTTTGGACACCTCGAACATCGCGCGTTTGTACCACTCCTCGGCTATATTGCTGCCCGACGCCTCAGTGCTCATCGCGGGCTCTAACCCCAACCTTGATGTCAATATGAGCACCGTCTATCCCACAACGTACAAGGCCGAGCTCTTCTACCCGCCATACTTCTCTGCGTCCACTCGCCCCACTCCTCAGAACGTACCGAGTACGCTCAGCTACGGTGGCGCTTACTTCGATGTCTTGATCCCCCCTTCGTCGTACTCCGGCTCTGCGAACGATGCCGCCGCGAACACGACTGTGTGGGTCATCCGCACGGGCTGGACCACGCACGCTATGAACATGGGTCAGCGCTCCATGCAGTTGAACAACACGTACACTGTGAACAGCAACGGGTCCATCTCCTTGCATGTTTCTCAGCTCCCTCCCAATGCCAACCTCTTCCAGCCCGGCCCTGCCATGCTGTTTGTCACCATGTCTGGCATCCCGAGCAACGGCACGTTCGTCCTCATCGGCAGCGGCGACTTCGGCACACAACCTACGTCCCCTGCGGCCTCCCTTCCCCCTAGCGTACAGGCCGACAACGTGAGCGGCTCTGCTCCGAGTGGCTCCGCTGGTAGCTCTTCTACCTCCTCCAACTCAAGCAGCTCATCGTCTGGGAGCACGTCACACACTGCCGCCATCATCGGTGGCATCGTCGGAGCCGTCGCTGTTGTTGGTATCCTGGGCGCCGCTTTCGGCGTCTATGTCGCACGTCGGAGACGCGCAGCATCGCAAGCGAAGCCTGCATCGATGTACGCCATGTCCTCCGTCGGGGGCGCTGGCGCGCTTGGCAGGCGTGACCTTCGCAACTCCGACTCGAGCGCGTTCGTGCCGCTGCAGCACGAGAACAAGAGCATGTGGGATGGGAACGCGAGCAACATCAGCCTGTCGCCTTATCACGACGAGGTGCGGACGGGCGGGCCCAGCGCAGAGTTTGACCCTTACTACCAGAACGCGCCTCGTCGGTGAACGAGGAAGTACAGTAATGACCGGACTTCGTCTTTTTATACATTCCTATTAGCGTGCCTCGCCTCTTCATGGGGGCCGATCGCTCGTTGGGCTTGTGTGAGTGCTCATAGGTTCGTCTGCATGCATAGATTCTCATTCGCGCTTCGCCTCTAATCTTCATACCCTCCCGTATCGCCTGCTCCTGTAACCGATCAGTTCCCTAAAGTAATGTCGTTTCCTCCTCGTATGGACCTTTACGACGCGTCTCTCCCTTTTGTGGCACCACCGTGTCACTTGGACTCTTTTCCCGAGCTTGATTGGACTTGGCAGTATGTAGAGATAACGGAATCAGCACGAGTGCGAAGTCCAATGAAGCTATGAAAGGGTCGCCTGAAAAGTGGGTCAGTGGGTCAGTGGGTGGCAGTCTCTCGTGTAGCCAGGTTGGCTCCGAGACGAGCTTGTCGCACGCGAGTCACCCGCAGCACCGACCAGTGTATGACGGCTTATGTAGGTGTCGCTGATAGCTGCTCTGCACGACAATTACACTCTAGTCCAGTGCGGTATGGCGGGCGCAGTATCTTCAGGTCGTCTCATCGCCCATTCGGGACAACCACCTCCGAATCATCAAGCAGTGCGGGACAAGATCCGGAATGCGCTCATCAAGAACGTGCGACTCGTACGTGAACAGCCTACATCCAGAACATGTATATTCACTATGGGGCCGCAGGCGAGTGCACCGTACAACTCAAGGGGACACAGACATTGACGATGCCTTTCAGGTGTGGTGCTCATGGACGGGAAGATGTCTGGACTTGTACCATCCGACATCCTCCTGTGCACCTTTACCTCTCTGGTGACCTCATTTCTTGAGATGAGTGTCAGGCCGGTGATGCTGATCCTTGTGAGAAGCTGCGTAGTTCGCTCACACAGGATGTTGTTGGTCTGAATGAAGACGACTTACGGCGCCTTGACGGAGCGTGGTAGCCCTGTCTTGACCTTCTCCAAGGTGTTCTGAAGATAGTACCACGAGAGACGCAGAGCCGGGATAGCTATGGCTGTGAGGCGCTATAAGGGCGACTCGGTTTCCTCTACGCCCTGCTGGTGCTGCGCTCCGGGCTCTCGTCCCCGAGCGCAGTAAGCAAGGGCCATAAGGAACCAGCTGTTCAAGCGGTCGCTGAGCTATGCTCTGACGATAATCTCAGAGAGTTCATGGACGACATCATTCACCGCGGCAAGCTCAATGCTCATTCGCCGAGCTCGGCCTCTCGGAAGCAGGGCTAGGAAAGGGCTCGTCGCTTAATGTAGAAGGAGTCCGGGTATCTCGGCGCAGCGCATGGAAGAGGTACAGAATAGTCAACATTTTTTTGGTGCCATGCTCCTGATTCAATTGCAACCCACAGCTGGCATCCTACAGATGCTCATTTCTGCCCCGCCATCTATCGTCGAGCACCAGTGGCCGATCATCATGGAGAATGTATGCCACCCGAGCGATAACGGGTCGGATATGCTTATCCAGTGAGTCCTATAGCACCTTCATGAGTCCACCATGCCTGAAATCCCTACATGGTGCCATGCCGCTCCTGCTGTCCTCGTGTCCCTATCGACACTCCTTACTCGTCCTTCCTCCACCCGGGCGCCTGCGCTCCAGCTCTCAACCTGCATGCACAAGGTCATTGCCGCACTTATTCGCGGAGGCAAGCTCCTGTACACTCGGGCTCACTTCGCAAGGGTATTGGTCTCTGCCACGATGTCTGAGGCACAACGTGTGGTTTCTGCTTGCCGGATCCGATGCGTTTGAATCTCGGGGTCACCACTCCGACAGGATCACGAGCAACTGGCCAACACTGATACCATAGATATGCGCTGGACTTACGGACATTACGCCTTGCTTCGCCACAGAATAAGAACATTAACAGAGGAGGGCGAGATGGTGATATGCTTGGGTGGAATTCTCGGTAGGAACCTCAACAATGAGTGGTCGCGGAGCTCAATGCCTGGATTGATACATGCCGAATGTCAACTGAGAGGCTAATTCGATGAGTGCCAGCCCGCGTCCCTATACAACGCTAACAGTGCATTCAATTTCGCAGCGGCAGGTCATGCCGTTCAACTCTGGGGCAACGTCCCATGCTGCTTCAGCGCCTTGGCAGTACGTCTTGAATGCATTCCTTGGGTATCATGACCATTGACCCAAACCATCCTCGCCAGATACGTGCTGTACAGCCATGCAATAGGAGGTCTGTTTCATGGCCGTTGGCGGTGAGCGCCTTCGTTGATTATCTAGTACCATCGTTTGTGGGCGCATGTGTGCGTGGCAGCACTGCTTATTGCACCATCGATGCATGCTGTGTCTCTACGATTCTATGAACACCTGATAGGTAATGATACTCTCGCACGAGCCAACCTGTCACATCAGCTTCCTGACATTCTGCTGCTATAGATGCTATGTCTAGTCACTCACACCATGGGAGTGCAATGTGTTAGATCACTCAGGCGACGCTATAGAAGAGACACAACACCGATGGTCGTCAATGGTGAGACTGCGTATCCAGACGAGTTATGCTAGTCACAGAGCTGATTGCATGCCGGCTTATTGTGTGTGGTCCCCAGACGCGCGCAAGGTAGTTCCCTTCTGGCCTGTGATGATCAGAGACTGTTCACAGGACTCGGACTTCATATCCGCAGGGCAGCAGGCCATGCTCGAGGCTTTATAACGAACATGCCGCCTGATCGGCTGTCGTGCTCCAAGTATCGGGGTGCCCCTCGACGGATGCCCGCTAGCCCTTCTGCAGGCTCTGTCCCATTTCATTGGTTGCATCGAGAGCCTACGGAGTGTCCCTGATATGTCGTATCAGCCTTACAATATCTCCTTTGACGACAAGTCGCCTCTCTTTTACTACTTGCCGTATCGGGGTGGATACAGCAGCGGCCCAGAGCCTATGCACTATGGTACAGATCATGATTCTTGGTACGCGTACAACACTACTACGATAGTGCGTCGAGGCTATGCTGTTCCGATACATCCATCCGTAACTCACGGAATCACAGGAATCCTCGTTCACTACTTACGCCGTTAACGCCTCGGTCGCCCTCCAATGGGCGGGTACAGCGGTCTGGCTGCACGGGGAAGCGAACGCGACATATACGATCACGAGGAGTTGGAATGCAAGCAAGATCGCGGGTGAAGGCACCGCAGTGGTTGGAGGCGTGCTGTACAGCGAGAGCGGCTTGCCGTATGGACTGAACACGCTCACACTCACCGTCCAAGAAGGCCCTGTCACCATCACTGGTGCCACTATCACAGTCGGCATGGGTGAGCCTGGGTGAGTCCTGTCGATAGCGCACTATACACAGACTGACTCTCTGTTTGTGAGCAAGCTCGTCGATCAAAGCAACAAATATTTCCACTATCATCGAAGACATTCCCGCCATTAACCCTGTCTTCACCGTTAACTCGAACGGCACATGGGAAGGCGACTTGGCATTCGCGCCAAATAATGGGCTGGAGCCAATCATCCTAACAACCAAACAGGGCGACTATGTCACATTCGTAGTCAATTCCAGCGTAGGGTTCGCTGTGTATGGAGCAACTGACCCCATGCAGGGCACGTTCCTGGTGGACATAGATCCTCCTGTGCCGAATAGCCCGAACACTAGGACACACCTGTTCAACGCCACGACGCCGTGGGTGGAGATCGAGGAAATCAAGTACCTGGCTACTGGGTTGAACAGAACCAGAACTACACGGTGAAGCTGACCAATGCACAGTTGGGGAAGGAGTTCAACGTGGGTGAAGTAATACTGTTTGATGCCATACCTCCGTACGTGGTTCTCGGTCCTTCAACTTGGATCGCTTGCTGATGCGCCAACGCGGCACAGCACATCATCCTTGTCCTCTACCACTGTCTCAAGCCAAACCGTCTCGCAGGCAATCCTACCAATTCGGGATCCGTCTCAGTGGCCGCGTCGCATGAAGACTTGAGTCGCGGAGCCGTCGCTGGCATCGTTGTAAGTGACAATTGGCTTGCTATCGACTGATATATTCATGACCGCTCCGCAGGTAGGGAGTGTTGCGGGGATAGTCTTGATCGCATTCATTGCACTCGCGCGTTTCCGTAGAAGGCGAGCGAGCATCGCTAGTTACGAGATTGAGCCGGACCTGGCGGAACCGAAGCCGGACGAGCAGGATGCTCCTCCATCTAGTGTCGGCGTGCAAGATCTTCGCGCTCCCGAGATGGCTACGGATCCATGTGAGTCAATCATCCGTCCATGCGCCAAAGAGCCCGGTCTGAAGCGGAATGTTCCACAAGACATGAAAGCGTATGTAGAGTCACCTGGCTCTCCACCAATCGAGGCTGCAGACCGGCCTCCCCGTGTGGCGAGTTCATCGTATCGCAAGTCGGAAGAAATGACTTCGACACTCATCCTCGGTGCAATAGTCGAGGGTTCTTCCTCATCAGCTGAAGCCCCGGCGCCGGCGCCACCACCATCACCACCACCGCCACCGCCAGTGCTCCCGGTTCACGAAGAAGACGCAGGACCAGTGCCCGAATCGCTACCGCCGATGTACAACCCTGACTGGAACTCAGCTCAGGCGCAAAGTACTCTTGAAGAACGCTGATCGCGGTTAGGCTGCATCGATGAATTGATTAGTCTTGATGGTCTTGAAATAAATCACTACACGGCTTACGGTACGGGTATTGTACGGTCCTTGACCATAATTACCGAAATGCACGGATGTGCATAAGACAGTCGCAAGGACGAAGCCTTGTGAATACAACTTCTTGAAGCATTTGGCTGTCGACACCAGCTGGTGGTGGATAACCTAACAGCAGAGTGTGCGAAGGGTGAGTCGAGAGCATATTCTACATGCCTGGCAGCAGACATGTAAGCCATTGAGATGATCGTACATAATATACACACTAGCACAAGTGAGCGGCAATTGCAATCTGATACAGTTGACGACGTGCCAAACGTCCGTCTCCAAGGGCTCCAGCACGGTCAGTAGTCACTTCACAATCGGGTTGACGCCTCTCGCAGCAAGGTAGTCCTTGGCAGCTGTTGCACTCTGACGGACCACGACGTGAGAAAAAGCACCCCTAGGGTATGAGGTAGCTCACCAAACCACGTAACATGTCATATACGCTCTTGTCGTGGTAGCGTAGACCAGTCGCTGGGTCAGTATATGGTCCCTGTAGTTCGACTGAGGACCCGAACCGCTCAACTGACAGATACTTGACCCACCTCTAGTCCTGTGATATCACAGTATCTCCTTTGCGGAAGAACAGAGGGTGGCGCTTCAATAGAAGAGTCTATAGCAAAGCTGTAAGGACCGGAGGTCAATCCGGGTGCAGCATGCGACGCACAAGTTGGCATGTCCTCGTCAGGGATGTATTCCTTCTCTACGCCGTCAACGTCCATCTGCTCCTCTCTTTGCTGTCGCCTTTGTTCTCGTTCCAGCCGCTCTCGCTCCCGCTCTTGCGCGAGGACCGCCTCAAGTTCTTGGTTCTCCGGTTCGTGTTCTTCGTGTACTCTGGATTCTTGAAGGGGCGCGGCAGATGGTTGTACGAGAATTGCTCCGCGAGAGACTCATCATCAACAATTAGAGTACTTCAGGCTATGTATGGCAGAGACTCACGACGACCGGTGGTGTTGGGGAATCATCGCTGACCACTGTCAACGGCTTGCGCTTCGTATAACCTTCGGAGGCCTTGAACATACATCAAGTTCAAGCATCAGAGGCACATATATGCACGCACATTATGTAATATGCTATAAACAAATCGATAGACAAGCACTGGTTCGATATCGTACACTGGTTCACCGACCGACACGGGCACAGCGTTCAAGACTGTGGCGTTCAGAGATCCCATATCTCGATTGCATCTTGCGCATCGTTAGAACCTCGATCACGTGCAGCCTGCTAACTTCGCTTCGGAGGTGCCTGCCTGCAAGTCCTCGGTCTTAACTCTGGCCTACTCTGACACAGGGCCCCGCACGACCACTGGGAGCAGTTGGCACTGATTATCTGTGATCAACGTATACTTGCTCTGCCGCTGGGCTGGATTCTGGTACAGCAGCTGAAAACTAGCCAGAAATGGACGCCCTCATCGCCAAAGCAGATGCGGTACGCCCAATAACGAAGAAGAGGCGTATTCACAAGGATGAACCAGCGAAGAAGTCGAGCTCATCACGTCCAGGTCCTTCAGATGACCGCACGCTGGGCTCGGTGTCCCTGCATACCACATTGCCAAAGTCTCTTCGACCGACGTCTCCTCCTCCGGAAAACGTGCCCAAATATGGTCACGTAAAGGACAAGAAGCTTCGAACCCAACTGACGAGACAGTCATCGCAATCCGCGAGGGCGAGGGCATTGGTGAAGGATGCAGAGCTTTTACTCACGGAGGAGGCGGGGCTCATGGAGGTGGAGGGAGACTTAGAGAAGACTTGGAGGGTTGGTCAGGACGAGATTGCACAAGCGGCAGGGCAAGAAGCTGCGCAAGGACGGAAAGAGTGGAAGTTAGATGGTGGGCCGTACCGCGCGAGTTATACGCGGAATGGAAGGTGCGTAGTGATAGCTTGGACGTGCGAGGGTCTGCAGTAATTGATGTCGGTATATCAGACATCTTGCCATCGTTGGTAGAAAAGGCCATGTCGCGACGTTTGACTGGCAGACTGGGACGATGCATGCTGAGCTACAACTCAGAGAGACATGCCGGGACATTACGTCGGTATCCACCCTACGCTTATAGCCCGTTCCACTCACCTGTACGTCTGCAGATTCCTTCATGACCACTCGCACTTTGCGGTGGCTCAGCAGAAGTATGTTTACATCTACGACCGCGACGGTGTCGAATTGCACCAACTGAAGTCGCATATTGAGCCCACAAGGCTTGAGTTTCTCCCATACCACTGGCTCCTTGCTAGCGTTGTACGTCTCGTTCTTCACCAGATCCCGAACACAACATTCACATCCTGGCATTCGTAGGGTAATGCGGGCTATCTCAAATACCAAGACACCTCTACGGGTCAATTGCTCGTCGAGCATCGCACAAAACTCGGTGCGCCAAGCGCCATGACTCAAAACGCACACAACGCGGTCATTCATCTCGGACACGCCAACGGCACCGTCACCCTCTGGACGCCGAACCTCCCGCACCCCGCTGTCCGGTTGTTGGCACACCTCGGGCCCGTCGCGAGTGTCAGTGTCGATCCGAGCACAGGTGGGAGGTACATGGCGACGGCAGGTCAGGATGGGCTAGTGAAGGTCTGGGACTGTCGGAATTGGAAAGGTG
Organism: Fomitopsis serialis; assembly: GCF_022376445.1. Classification (NCBI taxonomy): domain Eukaryota; kingdom Fungi; phylum Basidiomycota; class Agaricomycetes; order Polyporales; family Fomitopsidaceae; genus Fomitopsis; species Fomitopsis serialis. Next base: position 130,642 of record NW_025955004.1, on the reverse strand, counting down.
CGGTGCGGACGTGGAACGCGAGAGGCGGAGGAGGCGAGGTAGAATGGAGCCAGAGAGGCGCGCTGGCCGTTGCCTCAGGCGGGAGCGTCAACGTAGGTTTCTGCTATGAGAACTCGGTGACCATCGTCTCAACGGCATCTTTTAGGTGTACACCAAGCCATCTATCCAAACCCCGTTCATCCCGGCCGTATCTCCACCTCTCTACCTCACTCATGCCGTACCCATCGCCCACTCACTTCCCTCCGTTCTGTCCCTTCCACGATCTCCTCACCATCGGGCACAACGCGGGTCTGTCAAGCATTCTAGTCCCTGGCTCCGGCGAGCCCAACTTCGACAGCGCCGAAGCAGATCCGTTCGAGAACAAGCGCGCAAGGAGAGAGCGGGAGGTCAAGGGCCTATTGGACAAGGTGCGTAGATTTGATTATCGTTGACCCGAAACGACGGCTGAGCAGTACTGCCTCCCAGATCCAACCGGACATGATCACCCTCGACCCCGAGTTCGTCGGCTCACTCGCCCCGGAGCTCAAACTGACCACAGCTGTCGGCGGCGAACCCGACATCCCCTTCGCGCGCCTCCCGCGCTTAGAGCGCCTCCGTGTGCAGGCAAGGCGGACGAGATGGAGGGTGGCGACGAAGGGCTCGCTGCGGGCGGCGACGACGACGACGACGAGGCCTTGAAGCCGACGAAAGAGGAGAAGGAGAAAAAGAAGATGCGCGGGAAAAACAAGGCGCTCAAGAGGTACCTCCGCAAGCAGCGCAAGAATGTCGTCGATCCCAAAGCGGTGCGTCGTCTTTGCGTCATCTGTCGGTGAGGCAAGGGTTGAGTCTGACGGCTATTTGTATAGCTCGCTGTCCGTGCGAAGCTGGAGAAGCAGAGGAAGGAGAAGCAGAAGGCCAGGGCCGCCGCTGCCGGGCAGTCAGTGGATCGGAAGCCCTCCGCTTTGGATCGTTTCAAACGATCAGCGCAATGATGAACTGTGTCTGTGCTTCATCATGTTGTGTGGACGATGCCTACATCGATTGTTCTGTTGCTCGACATGTCTGATGCTTCGCCGGCGTGGCTATGCATTCTCGTGAATTTGATGACCAGGGAGAGCAATCGCCTCATCTATCGTTTAGGCTCGATCATTGTCGAAAATTCCGGGCAATGACGCCTCTCATTTGAATCTCATCTATCGTGCAGCGCTGTGGTGTGAAATCTGCTCTGCAGCTGTTGTAGAGGTAGGTGTGCTGTTGGTACATCGAAGATTGGTACATACGGGCCAGTCCCCGAAATCATCTACTGGTACAAGTCATTCCGTTTTGCATAGATGTCCCAGTTGAACCGAATAGATGCGGCACTGCTGATATCGATGACATCGTCACACGCACCGGCACTTGTTTCGGGCGAGCAGGACAGTGACTGACTTGGCGAGGCGCTGTGATGATCGGAGGTCGAACTCTTCAGAGGGGCCGTAGATGATGTACGTGGACTCTGTGCCAAAGGCGAGAGTGGCCTACGCTTCGGGTCCGAGCTTTGTCGCCACCGTCTTCGTCGTCCTCGTCCTCGTCCTCGTCCTCAATAGACCCGCGCGAAGCCTGCGGAAAGGCCTGCTTGCTATCGCCTCTTGGTGCTTGCGACCCGCACGAGCGATGTGCAGCTTCGTGTAGTGTCAAATTGTCGTGAGATTATCCCGCCAGACTCCGTCACACTCACCATCATACGACAACCAAGCACGGAGGTCAGCGCAATGTTGACCCTGCTTTTGTTGTCAGCTCGTCCACATAGATAACCTCCACCGACGGAACTACGGAATCAGTGCAAAGAACAAAGCCGTAACCTGTTAGAGAGGGCGTGAGCCTTTCATAGTCAACGTGGCTGCGCCGGGTCTTACCTGGGCCTTCCATACGATGAAGTTCGCCAGAATCGACGCCAGAGCACCACCAAAGTACAGGACCGAGTCCCGCAGAAGCACGACCATGAGGCGGGGAGTTCCTGCCTCCTCGCGCGCCTGCTGCGCACTGCGATAGAGGGAGAGCGCGAGCAACAGCGATTCCCAGACCATGACGGGGACCCAGTACGCCCACGCCCACTTCTTGATCCCGTCGGCGACGCATGTCGAGATTAAACTATCGGCTGGGAGGATTATATCTGCGCCGGGCGAAACGTGTCAGTGTCAATGACAAGCACCCGTTGCGTTGAACCTGCCTTTGAGGCCGTAGATGACTTCGGCAATAAGGGTGGTCTCGATGGCAAGCTCAACGATAAGCATGGCGCAGAGCGTGATCAAGAGAGTGCGGTTGCAGCGATACATGAGGTACAGTCTCATTATCAGGATGCCTGAGTTGATGTCAGCACGATGAAGTTGAGGCTGAGGCGAGGATGTGCTACACACCTGACATGGATATTCGCATGATAAAGTTGGCGTATAGGAACCATTGGTACCAAAAGTTACAACTGAGATATACAGGGCTGCTTAGCCAAGGGAAGGCTGTGGAGGCATGTCTTACAGCTGTGGTCATGAGTGGATGTTAAGTGAAGTGCCCGGTCGCAGGCTATGAGCACTTACTGAGAGATCCGAACTGCGAGCAGTTGCTTCGACTACAATGTTCTGGGTTATAACATTGTTCACGCCAACGACGGGGGAGGAGGCATACATATGTTAGCAAATCTGTCTCCGCGATTGTATCGGTAAGACACAACACTTCCACGAAAGGCGGGTGAATCCTCACATTAGGTTTATGAGCCTAGGCACGGCAATTCCACTTAGTTCCCGTGCAGCGCTACATAGAAGAATGGCGTACGGAAAATAGCGGTTCTGCAACCGTCAGTAGCTCAGTACAAGAATACTCCGAGCGAAGTGAAATCCGTACGACAAAGTACAGGAGCCGAGTCCGGACAAATCGGCCATGCCACATAAATTCGATCTATCACTTGTGAGCTCAACCGTTGGCAGACTATGGTTGATCTCCCCATCTCGTCGTCATACGTCACCACTTCGCAGGGGCGTCAGTCAAGAGTAGTCCCGCAGCGAACGATGTCCCTCACTAATCTCGTAGAAGAGTAACGTCAATGAAGCCACTGTTGGGGGAGCGGTCAGCATGTCGACGCAATGCTGACATACAGTACAGCGGGGAATGACGTACGCCAGAAAGACCGCACGACGCGGTAGTCATTCACCCCGGTCATGAGATCCTGCCATAATGGTGCGTCAATCGAGTCTGACGCCGAGGACATCTCTGGAACCTGGGGCGAAAGAACTATAATAGAACACAACAGCAGAAAGGGGCGGCAAAGAAGATAAGTAGAAGAACCGGGGAGTACAGGGGAGGGGGCACCGAGCGCATACCAACTCTACATATACGACTAGTGCTTTTGAAATGATCATCTTTAGTGGAGACGTATCATGCAGCGCGCCTCCTCCACCGTAGGTCAACAATCATAACAGCTGACGATGCTTCAGCAGGCTTCAGCGCTCCATAACTTCGCAGAAAATCAAGAGGATCACTCACGCAGCCATGTTGATCACTGAATCTGCTGCCAGCGACATGCGTCGACACGAGGATTGCAGGGTTCTCGAGCAATTTGAATGAACAGTCGGAAGAGAGTGAAGTAGTCGAGAGCTACGCTCAGTAACGCAGTTGTCAGATAGTTGGCAGCTCAGACTCTGAAATTCAAATGATCAGACATCTCCGAGCTGCCAGAGGTCATTTAGCGGTCCAGCAGACCCGCGAGCACGATAGGATTAGCTATAAGCTCAAAGGGCGCCGTCGTAGTTTCCACGACGTACTGTTCAATGTTCTCGTATGATCTTGTCACAGGTATTTGAGAGCAATCATGTTGGGTGGGAGAGACCACACACCGTCACACCATGCGATGCGTTGTATCATGGGAACGCTGACCTCCGACAGATGGGCCACCAGTGGTCAAGATGCCCGTCATATGTCAGAGCGCTCGTCACTCGAGGGAACTGCGGCCCTGATAGTGGCGCACGGCCATCGAAATGCGACGCCATCCAGGCTGTCCAATATCAGCCCTGCATGACGGCACTGTCGTGTGCGGCGTGTTGAATGTACTTCCATCGGAGAATTGCCTCGTTCGGCGTTCGCACTACGAGACTAAGGACGACTCAGAAGGCATGCGCATACTGAAGATACTCACAATTTCCACGCCCAGAGGCCCACGGTTGTGCGACCCTCTCAGCCTGAGGTGCGGTGTTACAGGTCACGAATTCGGATACTAAGGCCTATGGCTAAGTTCATGTCATCCATGGTTCCGCACTTACTGAGTTTATGCATGGTGGTAGTGTAGAACACCGAGTCAAGTACGCCTACATGGCTGTCCAATGAAGAAGCTATTACTTTCTGTATCCGGCCAAAATGAGTTGATCACTATTTGGCCACGAAAACATTATCACGTGACTGTCCGCCAGGCGATGCCTCCGATGGTTTCAGAACTACTCACTTACATGACATCTTGTATACAGCGACAACTCTGCGATTGCGATAGCGCACTTGCTTTTACTACTCTCCGACCCATCAGCATGCTCGCGACGGGGCCTGGAGTCTGATCACCTCTTGGGACATTGCAGCAGTACTAGTACTTGAAGCTGAACGTAGTTCATGCATTAAATGTGACCTCTCGGAGTGCCGTGTATATACACTGCCCTTGTCACCTAGACCGCCCCGGAGTCAGCTCGAAACCGACAAGCAATTGGAACCTCTCGAGCTTGCGTAAATAACATGTACACAGGATGCCTTGATACGGTAAATTAAGGTCGCCTGAGCTTGTCGGTCGAGCCAACTTCATTGAAGGATAACTCGAAGCATAGCACCAAACAGCACTTGGTACGTCGGGCGATAGACTTCCATGGCCTCAGGCTCATAGTTGACCACAGCCAAGACTGCCTGTTACCTGGATTGTAACTACCACACGCGTAAACACCATAGAGCAGTATTGTTCCATCGCAACATCCTCGAATGTGTGAAACTCGCGAGACGGTTTCGCATCATTTCTGTGGTCGCCACACACGAAGTGTCCCCGGTGGCTCTGGATCCCGTTTTGATGGTGTACTGGATGCGATGCAGCATCGGTGCGTCACGATCGGTTTATGATTTGCATGTATTGATACGGAGGTAAAGTCTAATATCACCATTTGTAGAGCCCATCGCATCGTTCTCGGGTCATGATCCAGTGCATTCGAACGCAACATGTTGTCTTCAAGCTGTGTACCACGTCTAAGCCATGACGAGGGGAGTTTCGCAATGGTATGTTAGGTCGTCGCTTACCTCCACTGCCGGAAAGTCTGGAACCGTTTCGTGATGTACTCCCGAGTCCCAGACAACATGCATCCCGTGTGCAGCGTGGTCATTCAGCCTAGGCGCTGACCTCTTCACCCTGCAGGCGACTTGATGAGTGGGGTGAGCGCCATTGCGGATCGATCTCGCAATGGACTCATACTGGCAACATTGCGGACTGAGGACCCTGTCGATCCGCTCAACAGGGACAGCGTGATGTAGATCCAACACCCGCGGTCTGCATATAAGAGGCAGCATTAGTCTCCAGAACCGCAACAGTCGTTCACATTCACGTCTCTCGCTTTCCATTTTCGACTTCAAGGATGCTTCGATCGCTGTTCCCGTTTTCTCTCTCATTACATCTCTTTGGTTTTCGACGGCCGGTAAGTAACCTGTCTATTGTGTTGCGGGTGTACGTTCTCAAGTAGCTTTTCCAGGTGCGGCTGTGGTTAGGCCCCCTCCTATGCGAAGGAGCACGACTGCCTTCGATGGCCAGTACATCAGCACCTCTGCGGACAGCACCGCCGTAGAATGGTGGTACCTCCAGGCTCTTGCCTCAGACGTCGAGGGCGACAACCCTCCAGCGAACGTGCAAGTTCTGTACTACCAAGGTATGACCATTAGTCTCACGAACAGTCCAGACACTCACATACTACTGTCGCCAGGTTACCCGGTTTCAGATGGCTCTACTGCGACCCAGACGGGCCAGCCTGAGTACTACATCACGATCAACGGCATGTTCGCCAACGGCACGGTTTTCAACTTCAACGTGCCTACTTCGACCGGCGCTGTCACTACGTCGGGCAACGCTGTCACCGGAAAGTGGGGCGACGCTGGCGAGTTCGCCGTCACGGATGATCTCTCTTCGCTGTCAGCGACAGTGAGCGCAGCGGACTATGGCATCGAGGCCTCGATTTCCTTTACCTCACGCACGTCGCACCACTTTGGCTGCAACAACACCGACGACGCCTACTTCGACTCCGCTGTGTCCTCGTCGCAGTCTCTCAGCACCCCAGAGCAGCTGCTCTACAAGCAGCTCGGGTGGGCGACGACGATCCCAGGCGGCACCGCAAACGTGACGCTCACCGTGAACGGCACAGCGCTCTCCTTCGTGGGCACGGCCTACCACGATGCGAACTGGCTGCCGGCTGCGCTCAACGAGGCGGTCAGCAGCTGGTACTTCCTGAACGCGGCGGTCGGCTCATACGACATGTCCGCGGTGCTCGTGCAGCCGGTCAACTCGTCGCTACAGCTTGGCACGGGCTTCCTCGCCAAGGACGGCGTCGTCCTCCAGAACCAGTGCAGCGTCGTCGGCGGCCGCACGACCGACATCAGCACCGCGACGCCCACTGGGTCGTACACCGACGGCGGCCTCACCCTCCCGACTGGCTTCACGCTCAGCTACACGCTTGCGAATGGAGACGAGTACACGTTCGACCTGAAGTCGCAAGGTGCGAATCCGAACCAGGCGATCTACCATCGCTGGATCGGCAGCGCGACTGGGGGACCCGTGGGCGGAGCGCAGGAGACGGGCACGACGGTGTTCGAGTGGCTGAACCCCGGCAATAACGTCTACAATCCTTAAGGACACTCTTTATTGTGATTTCGTGGGCGGAAAAGAGGCTTTCGCAGGTACTTACTCTCGTATTCGAAGGTTGTGTACTTCTTGACCTGCGCTGGCCAATCTGTCACTACTGCTGCATCCGTTTATTGGGCAATATTTATTCTAGTGGCTCGTGAAATAAACCCGTTCAGTCTTCGATGGTGTGGCTACGTTACCGTCGTACATATCTGAATGAGCCAGGTCGCGCACACCAAAATGCACAACCTCTCAGGTTCACCGCACACGAATTGGGTTTGACCGCCAGTAGAGAGACCAGCCTGGCAAGTGCAAGTGTGATCACAACACAATATGAGCGAGTGTGAATTTGAAGATCGCACAAGCGCCTCGGTTTTGCAAGCGCCCTGCCTCCTCCTCCTCCTCCAACTTCAGGGTCGCCCAGGCATTCACAATCTTCCTTCTGCTTCATTGAACGCCTCTAGGGAGAGGCACACTCAGCCATGGTATCTGCCACAAAATCATCACAGAAACGGGCTGCGCCTGCGCAAGCCGGACCCAAAGCCAAGAGGCCGCACGTAGAAAAGAGCAGCAAAAACAAGTCGGAGACAGCTGCATCTGACAAGGGAAAGAAGCGTAGCAGGCCTGTTACAAAGCCCGTATCAGAAGATGAGGAGTCAGGATTGGACGAATCGGGAGAGGAAGGTCTCCAGGAGGAAGGGGACAACTTCGAGGAGGACGGAGAGTCAAAAAGCGCACCCGCGAAGGATCCGAATGGTGAGTGCTCTGTAAATCCTGTATTGTAGTTTCTAATTCATACGTCACACATCGCAGCCGCACGAGAATCCCACAAAGCCCAGCGTGTACTCCTCAGCGAACGGCGTGCAGCAAAACCGCACTCTGACCTTCTCGTAGAAGCCAAACGCACCTGGCGCCTGGCGCACCAAAAGAACATCCCTCGTGCGGAACGCGAGAAACACATAACCGCGCTGATGGACGTCATCCGTGGAAATGTGAAAGACATCGTGCTGAAGCACGACGCAAGCCGGATCGTACAGACGGTCGTGCGCTATGGCGGAGAGAAGGAGCGGAATGAGATCGCCCAGGAGCTGAAGGGGAGGTATAAGGAGCTGTCGCAGAACAAGTACTCTAAGGTGCGTGGACATCCGTTGCAGGTCAAATTTGATAGGTGCTGAAGTCTAGACTGCGTGTAGTTCCTGGTGACGAAGCTCGTCCGCTTCTGCCCCGGACATCGCGCGTCGATCCTACGCGAGTTCCAGGGCCACATCCTACGCCTGCTTCTCCACCGCGAAGCATCCAGCGTACTGGCAGATGCTTTCGAGCTCTATGCGAATGCATACGAACGATCCATCCTTCTGCGCGATTTCTACGGCAAGGAGGCGAATCTAGTGGTGAGCGTCACAGCAGGGAGTGGGGAGGAAAAGGAGCGCGCGAAGAAGGGGCTGCAGGGCGTGCTGGAGGGGCTCGAGGGTGAGCGGAGGAAGAGGGTATTGAATGCTGTGAAGGAGAACCTCGTGACGATGTGAGTGCCAGTGAGGGCTTCCGTCCGCCTTGATGCTCATCGTTCTGTAGTTCCAATAACCCTGACAAGGGTGCGATATCGCACGCGATTGTCCACCGCGCTCTTTGGGAGTACCTGTCCGCGGTTGCTTCAATCGAGGACGAGGCGGAGCAGGAGAAGCTCAGGCGGGAGATATTCGAGAGGTCCGGTTCTCCTATGACTGCGCGCACATGATTCCTTGCTGACTTATAACAGCTGTCAGGACCTCATCGCAGAGATGGTCCACACGAAAGATGGTAGTCGCGCTGTCCGCGAGTTCATCGCCCACGGCACCGCGAAGGATAGGAAGCAGATCGTCAAGACGATCAAGCCGCACGTCCAGCGGATGTGCACCGACGACGAGGCGCAGCTGGTGCTCTTCACTGCCCTGGATGTGATTGAGTGCGCCGTGCATTCTACTCGCAATGAGACACTCATTAACTGTAACTTGTAGTGACACAAAGTTGACGGCGAAGTCATTAGTGTCAGACATGATAGCGTCCGCATCAACCCTCTACACGTCGCCACAAGGCCGCCGTGCACTCATCTATCTGGTCGCACCAAGAACAAGGCGGCACTTCACACCCGCGCAGGTATACCCGTCGCACCTCCTGTACTCCATACTGTCCACTGACCCGCTCCGCGTTAGATCGCGACGCTGGCAGAAACGGATGCAGTGCGCGCACGGACGAGCAAGAAAGACGGCGCCCTGCGAGCCGCCGAGATCCGCAAGGCAGCGAGCGACGGTCTCCTCTCATGGCTCGCAGAGAGCGGCGCGGACGTCGCGCGCGAACCCGGCGGGAGTTTGGTCGTGTGTGAGGTCATGCTCCACGCTGAGGGCGGTACGTCGTGTTCGTCAACCTTGCTTTCAATCAAACGTGCTGACGTCCCCGACCACATAGACAAGTCGCCTGCATCCGATACCCTCCTCAAAGCCCTCTCCGCACCATACCCGTCACCCGAAGCGATCTCTCCGCACCCCATCTCCCTCCCACACACGTCCCGTCTCTACAAGACGCTCCTTCAGGGCGGCCACTTTAACCACTCTACGAAGGCGATCGAACCCGCGGAGCACTGGTCCGCAGCGGCCTTCGCGAGACGGTTCGTCGAGCTGGTTGGGCGTGAGCCGACGGTGGCAATGGCGCGCGGGGATGGCGCGTTCGTCGTCGCTGCGCTATGCGAGCAGCTGGCGAAAGACGGGGAGGGGCGAAGGAGAGGAAGACTGTAAGTGTGTGGTTCACGGAGGGTGTGAGGAAGGAGGTTGCGGATGCGAAGGGGAAGGGGTGTGCGGTGCTGCTCGAGGCGTTGAAGCCGCTGTGATCGTGATCGCGTATGCCGTCCTCAAGTAATTCGTCACATCTGTTTTGCTATGTGCCTTGCTGGAACCGGTTTGGTGCGCGAGCCTTGCTACGGGGACCTCCTTTGGATTATAGTGATTAATATCGCGACTAATGTACAGGGTTCTGTCCATCCATCATGCGTGATAAATTGTAGTGAGGTTGGCTATAGCTACATAAGACAGTCCCATTGCCAGACACAAGCTCACGACGACTCATTCATCAGATCCTTCAACAACGACCGACCCTTCAAGATAGCCTCATCCGCGATGGCGGACTTTCTGCCCTTTTTATTCGGCCTCGTTGGGGTGTTCTCCTTGCGGTCAGGAGACAGTGGCTCCGCGAGGTCGTCAGCAGAACGCTTCTTCATGTTCGAGTCCGTCAGGGCCGGGAGTGTATGCATCTCATGGGCATTCGGGGGCAGCGGGAGGATCCAGTCCTTCTCGTCCATGAGTTGAAGGAATTCCTTGAGCAGGGGCGTGCCTTGCAACGTCGTCCGTGAGCCGACGATGATGAGCTTAGCTCGGGCCCGCGTAAACGCGACGTTCATGCGACGCCAGTCCTTCATCAGGTCTCCCACCTACAAACGGGTCAGCACGTCACTTATATGCGTGTTCGAGACACAACACTCGCCTGTCCGTCATCGTTCGAGCGCACCATGGAATGATGATGCACTCCTTGTCCCTTCCTTGACTCCGGTCCGCGGTCAGGATCTCGACCTCTTGCCTATGGTGCAGAAGGTGGGAGAGCAACTTGATCTGTTGGCGATACAGGGACAGGACACCGATCTGGTCTTGCCGGATCCCGCTGCGGATCAGACATTCGGTGACCTGGTAGACGAGACGCGCTTCGACACGATTCTCGACTAGGTCTCCTACGGGGGAGTCGTAGGCGGGCACAGCGTCTGTGTCGACGAAGACGGCTTTGCACCTGAGCCACGACGGTCAGACTAGCATCGGAATACGGGACTACTGCGTACCTTTCGTCTAACAACTGACCCAGCCAACAGATACCTCCCGCCTTCTCGCAGGGAGACAACTTCGGGTGCAAACCACGGAGAACGTGGGATCTGGTATCTTCAGAGACTGTTGGGCCACAGTTTCGGAACCGCAACGAAGCCTGTCGCTATAGATGAGTTTGTTCGAGAGGAGCATGATGTCGGCGTTCATGCGGTACTGCTCGTTGAGGTCAACCACCGCATGTGGATGTGTATCGGAAAGCATCCTGAATAGAGACACCTCGAGGCCAGTTCTCCGTGCGGTTCGATTGCGGACCTATACATAGACGACCGTTAACATCGTCATCCATTATGCCATGCTATTCTCGCCCACCAGAGGGGGTAATTGGAAATGGTCTCCAACTAGCACGAACTTGTCTGCAAAGCGCAGGGGTCCTATGCAAGTGGGCAGAGTAATCTGCGATGCTTCGTCTACGATGCAGTAGTCGAATTTGCGCCGCGAGAACAAAGGGCTACAGAGTCGTTAGACGCTACATTACGGCGACCCGACGATGCTTACTGGTCGATAGATAGACATGTTGTAGCGACAACTGGGGGTGACATGACCTGGTGCTCGAGTTGCTCCATCGTTGTTGCCACGCGGCGATTGGCGAGGGTGAATTCGTGAACGTCAGGATGCATCTGCATGCCGCGGAATGTCATCAGTTGGAGCGTCAAGGAAAGCCTGTTCACCATACCTTGTCCAAGTTCCCGATGCGCAGGATGCCGAAGTCGGCGACGTGCTTCAACTTGAGCAAGATAGTATCGACGGCGGAATGCGTATACGAGGCAAGCAGCACAGTCTTCCCCAGGCTGACCAGCATCTGTATGATGGCTGCAATGACGGTAGTCTTCCCAGTCCCCGGCATTCCGAGAATGAGCGCGTAGTCCTGCGCGGTGAGCACCTTCGCTGCAGCTATCTGTTGACTGGTATTCAGCTTGTTCATAGCAGAACGCGCCGTTTTGTCAAGCGTTAGCTGTTCAATCTCATCGAACTCCGGTCGTTTCAGGTCGACGATGAGTTCCAGTCGCTTCGTGTCACCGTCTGGGTGGTAGAGCTGTGCGAGATTGTCCCGTATACGTCCGAGACCGCTGAATAGCTCGTCCTTGTCGATGCGGAAGATGACATTCTCGAACAGGTTGGCGCGGATCCGAGCTCTGACGGCCTCCATGTCGATCTCATGATCCACCCCGACAATGACCTCCTGCGGAGTGAGATCGACGATGAATCCCTTTGCGAATGCCAGGAGGTCGGGCTCAACAGAGACGGTGATAGCGTCTCCGCAGCTCATGTGCCCATTGAGCAGTGACGACTGTGTGAAAGATGACGTCTGTGTGAGGGATTCCTTGAAGAAGCGATACGTATAGCCGTGGATTCTGCTGTCGGTCTGTGCTTCCGGCCGCCAGTGATACGTCCGATCCAGCACCATGTTGCTGAAGCACCGACCGTGCCGCTCGCGTTCTTGTGCACCCATTGTCCATAGCTCTTTCTTGAAGCGAACGAGATCCTGTTCCTCCAAAGAGACCAGGGCTTCCCATTTCTTGAAGAACGCGCCTTGCTCTGGGGTGATGTGACCGGTCTTCAGAGCGTAGATATCGGCAATGGGAGAAGCGGTATCAACGACGTTCTCAACCGTCTACATGGAGCCACCTCAGCATTCGACTGACCATTCCGAATGAAGAACGAACTGACCTTGCGATAGAGCATACATGTGTCCAAGGCAAAGCACTTCCCACATTGCCACGCATCGTCGATGGTGGGTGGCAAAAACGCCTCGACCTCGAGGACACTGTCTTTCTCGCCTCCTCCTCCGCCACCACCAGTCCGCATCCTACGCATCATATACGCTGCCATCTCGTTGCGCGTTACGAGCAGAGCGCGGACCTCATTTCTGACCGCAGGCACACGCACGACCTCGTCACTGCGCGTATAGTACAGCAGCCCGCTGGGCACCTCCGTTCCGTAGCGTTCAGCCATGAGCAGCGTGTAGAGCATCGTCTGTGCGCGGTGCTCCATGCCTGCGACTGCGCGGCCGGTCTTGATCTCAAAGGGCATCGTCCAGGTCTGTGGTACGTTCTTGCGCGGCGGCCCAGCCTTTGTGAACGGATTGTCGCGTGGGCCGTCATCTGTGTCGACGATGATGGCCTGTACAGATGCATCGACCTTTCCCTTCAGTCCGTACGTCGGGGACCAGATATCCTCTTCGATGTCGTGCAGCTTGCCAATGGCCAAAAGAGAGGTCTGTCCGTTGGCCGCCCGTGTGTTCGTCAGTATCGCCTCGGGCTAGACAGCGAGCACACCAGGGTCAGCATGACACGATGCAGCCGGCAAAACGACTGCACCGACCTTCGGCTCCTCCGCCATGTACTTGTCTGCGAAGGACCGCAAGCCTTGCGCGCGGAGCCTGACCTCATTGACAGCCTGCTCGATGCCCATGTTGACGCGCATCAAGTCTCCGAGGCACTTCCGCACGACCTCGTTAATCTGGGTCTCGATCCACGGTCCATCCCACCGACCCTCGCACAGACACGCCTGCATGACTTCGTGAAGGATGTTGCCCCACACGAGCGAAGGCGTCACGTCTACCGAGCTGCGCACCAGACTCGTTACCAACGGTTTGCGACGGCATTGCGATGCTGTGGAGAGAGCCGTCGCGGTGATGAGGAGGTCGGGGTGGTGAATGAATAGGTTCTTGTGAGCGTTGATCGTGATCGTGGGCACCGGTGCGGCTTTGGATGTGGACGCGGGGGCTGAAAAGTCCCCGAGTACATTGATGACATCACCTATAGAGCAGTCTAAGGCAGATATCAAGCAGACCGCGATGAAGACATACCTGGGCGGATATCTGTGTCAACCCAGTCGTCTTGTAGGATTACACAACGGCGCTCCTCTCCCGGTATTACTTGCACGGCTAACACCTGACATAATCGAGTCAGTAAAGGAAGGGCATTGACATGGCTCGGAGGTGGCAGACGTGCATACCTTCTGCAGGTAGCCAGTTGAGAGACGCTCTTCGACGCCTTTGACTACGCAGCGAGTACGAGTGGGAGGGACGTACGCAGGCGCTGGAGCAGCAATCCGAGCAGCCGAGGGCTGAAGGCCTAAGGTGAGTACGACGTCATGAGCGGTCGTAGACATTGCAAACATACCGTCTTCTTTGGGGACCGAGTACGCCTGGGCGAAAGTATATCCGAGTTCATGTCGTCCCAATCCCAGTTTTCCGCGCCCTCCACCAGTTCTGCGAAGTCGACGTCGTGAGCGGCGAAGACATTCGCAGATGGAGTGGATGTCGCGAGAGCGCGATGAGTGCATGGAGATTCAGTTTTAAGACAAGAGCGGTGTTTCGGTGTCGCTGGAGGCTCTAGTTTCGGTCCTTCGTTGAGTATGGCAGCCATGAAGTCGTCCTCCTCTTCTTTTGTCCGTGCAAGAGGAGGCATTGTGAGTGTCTCAGTGGAAGAAGAGGTATCGCTAGTAAGAACACCGGCTTCTATAGGAGGTAGGTCAGATATATGGCTCTAGAACATCGATAGTCACCTCTACGGAGGTGGCGAGCGGCTTCACCGCGGGGGGTACGGTAACTTAGACGGTAGGCGTAATACTGCCTTGCACTTCCCCTCAAGTAAACGGTTATCTGAGACAGAATACACAGCAAGTGAGCAAGTTACGTAGGCGAGGATGCAGATGGGAGTGGTCTGCAATGTCAGCGCGTCGCGCACGCGTAAGGCCTGCCAACGCGTTATTTGTTCCTATTGACGCGTTCAGTGGCTGAATCACGTGCTGCACGGGATCGCGTTGAGTGTGGCGGCAATTGTGTAGCACGAACTTGAACTTCAGCCTGCTCTACTCACTCCATAAATCATCAGCGGTCGCACTTCGTCCCTCAGAAACAAAACAACGTGCTATCTGCATCTTGTCTCTAATGATCAAAGTTACTCACTGAACGTGTCCCATACATGAATCGAGCTACTTCATCCATTTGCCATTGAAGCAGTGGCGAGAATCGCCGACGAAGAACAGGTTCTATCAAGCGCATTTCTGGTCTGCCAGGCCTCGTGAATCTGCGGTCACAAAACAACGGACACTGAATACACATTTTATTCTCCACTTCTAGACTTGGAACGGGCCGCTTCAAGTTAGACTCTCCTGAGAGTGACGGACCAAGTGAAGATCGCTTCGCGACCAGCAATATTGCCACTCAGGAAGCTGCCTTGTCCCTCGAAGAGCCACTGCCTATTGTTAATGATACTGGCGAGTATATAATCTTGGACAAGATTTGACGGATCTCTCCCACATCTCTTCCGCCTAGTCTCGCGCTTGCCACAGCCTTCAGCCATGGTCACAAAACTGGCCGCCGATTTTGCAGCACGTCTCAATGTTACCGATGAACTCCAGGACACTGCTATGGATGTCGACTCCGATTCAGAGGTGTGATCCACCCTTGTCTCATCCGCGTTTGCTCGCGTCTCACGGTTGTACCCCTCGTTTACTAGACCTCTAGCTCTGAAGGCAGCGAAGAGCCTCAGGAGATCCGCTTCCAGGGACGACAGAACAACCGCGTGGGCTTCCCGCTGCGCGTATTTGTGAAAAGTCCTCTTCCGGTATCGTCATTGCGTGACGGCGAGGAGCCAGTAACGATCTTCGAGGAGTCGAAGCACGATTATATCCAGCTTGATTTGACGGTATGTTAATCCCGGTATCTTTTGTGCTGTTTTCTGACTGAGAACGATGGTACTTTTTCATGCGGGCGCGCAACAGTGGCCCGGCTACGGCACAAAATCAAAGCTAATATCGGTCAAGAACGGCAAGAGAGACCCTATTGCCCTACGAACTCTTGCGGAAGAGGTGGCGAAGTACTGCCTAAGCTACATGCAGGTGAGTTATTCTCGATATACTACGCAATCCTTTTGCTTCACTCTGACGCGGACTGGCCTTGCAGGAACAGAGCGGCGATTACAATTCGGAGAACCCGACCCTGGGCAATGTGTCGTTCTATCAGGTCTATCTCGTTGCGCTACACCGCAGTAAGGGACCCGTGTGGAAGGTTGAGATCCAAGCCTGAGAAGAAGCTGCTTGTGAAGCAAGTGTGCCGGAGTATCTTATCGCTCTTATGGAATTCTTATGTCTCGGTAGTCGATCCTCAACTTCATGATGCAGGCTGGCCTGCTGCTATCGGTGCTTCCCCCGCAATAATTATTGTCTCTCCTCATTCCACATTTGATCCGACATAAACAACAATGTAGCAGGAGCCATGCGCGTAAGCCGTGCTCAACGCGGCATTTGAGTTCATCAACATGTCTCGCTGCTCAAGTCGGAGTACTGGCGCTGTGGCAGTGTCGGGGCGGCAAAGAGGTCACCTGACAAGCCACACTTGCAAGCGTGGGATGTTGATTCGTCGGACCTGGATCTAGATAAAGACCCTACTGAACTCCTTTTGAACCTTCAAATGCACGGGCGCCTTTTCTTTGGGCTCGGTTGCTTCGCACAGTCGGGCAGCGGGGTGGCTCGCAGGCAATTTGGATTAGTTCTATATTAAACTGTGCCGATAGTAAGCTAGCGCTGCTATCAGCCCCCCGGAAATGGTCCACCAACGGTGACTATCAGCCGATTATGTCCACCTAGATCGTTGCATTCCCCTACTTCGTCGTGGGCCGGTGGAAGCACGTATGTCGGTACGTGGGTGGGTACATCTTCCCTCTGCCAGTAGACCTCCTTCAGCGGAGCGACTCTCCATGGTGTTCGCTGTACGAGTGATACACCGTTCTTCGGACGAGATGTCATGCCGGCCAAGACCATTAGACAATCATTCAATCTGAAGTCAGTACAGCCGTCCTTATCCCTACTTTGATCCAGGCTGATAATCCCCAAGACAGCCGACGGCCACGGCATCTTCCGAGGGACCGCGCGGTCCACCCCAGCCGAGTCCAGCATCGTCTTCGCGCAGCCACAAAGGCCGCGCACGCTGCGATTGCTCGGTGCTCCCACCCTGGAATCACCCGGCTATACTGTGGCTCCGCCTCATGTACGCGGGAGAAGCTCCGTTGATGCGAAGCCTACCCAATAGCGAGGGCGGGAGAGCAGATTGGGGGGCAGTCCACGGCGCCTCACCGAGGAACCATTGTGCTCGCCCACCGTAATTGCCAGATCTGGGTGATCTACTTGTCCCTAAATTTCCAGAATCCCACGGGTGGCCCACTCGGGATCGCATTAATAGGCCGCCCGCCCCCCTCCGGGCCCCAAGCTCGCAGCCCCGCACGCTGCGGTCCCGTCGTTTCCTCCCCTTTCCTCCGGTCTCTCGGTTCATTCTCTGTATACTGTTATCGGTTTCTCGTTTGTATTACCCCAAAAATGTCGGATTACTTGTGGGACTCCTTTTCGTGTCCGATCCCATTTTGGACCTCGAAGCACTCTTCAGCCCGGGCCCGGTGTGGCCTCCCCCTGGCAGTCCGAGCCCACATCTTCGGATTCGTCGGATAGAGATCATTCTACGGAGGAGTTTGGCTGGTCCTCAGGCTCTGGCGAGTCTGGGGACCCTCAGGTTGCAGCGCGGTCTAGTCCGGAGCCTGAGGTGAGTTGTCTTTCTTTCTTTCTCTAGTTCGAGATATTCATGAGCATGGTACCAAGTCGGCCGTCTCACAGAGCACTTGCCTACTGTGCAGGAAATACCGCACGACTTGGCGCCGTCCCATCCGCCCTCCATCTCTCGCCGGGATGTCGCCCCGGAGCCTGAGGTAAGTCGTCTTTCTTTCTTCCCTTTGAGGATATTCATGAACATGGTACCCAGTCGACCGTCTCACAGAGCGCTCTGCCTGCCGTGCAGGCCATACCGCACCATCTGGCGCCGTTCCCTCCGCCCCGCACCTCTCGCGGGGATGTCGCCCCGACTACGGGTTGGGAGTATTACAGGCTCTCGGACGTCCCGCGCCCGGACAACGTGCGGGTGATTCGCTTCACCGCCAGGCGCAAGCGTTGGGGGACCGCGAAGGGTGTACGCCTCTTCGACCTGCTGGAGATGAATATTTACGGGCTGCTCGTGGGGGCATGGATCCCCACCACGACCTAAAGAAGAAGCAGTCGATCAAGATCCAGTTCGACGTGAGTGGTCTCTTCTTCTCTGCGACGCATCAATTAGAAGGCTGACTGGACTCATGGTGCGACGTAGTGGCTAGACCATGATAGGGAAAGATGGGACATTCCATGCCAACGCGACTTCGGCGGAGGCGTCCGAGGACCGGCGTCCATCAAATATGTCGTGACGGAATTCGCGAAGCACGTCCGCGAGTACATGCAGGTGTGTTTCTCCTCTCCGCTCCTTTCTGCACAGGGCGGCTTACACCGAGTTCGTGCCTACACAGACGTTTGGATTCGGCTCGTCCGCCAGCGACCCGGTCTTAGGCGCGATCCGTTTCTCCCAGCTCTATCTGGGGTCGATTTACTCCAGTAACGGGTATGACTGGGTCGCTGAGACCTACATCGGGTTCCCGCCGGGCGCCGGCCCCGCCTTCCACACCGTCGACGGCCACCTTTCGTCGAGTTTCTGGTTGAGGATCCTTGCCACGGCATAGGTCCACTCCGACACCACTATGCGCCGCATAGTTCCTCCTATTTAATGATTAGCGCTACTTCAAGTAGTCGCTCGCTCACGACTCCGGGATACGTTACGAATCACGAATCACGGTCTTTGTTCTTCGTTCATGACTACTACTCGACTTGTTTTCCTAGTTTTTCCTGCTCTGTCCTGCTCATCATATGCTACCCCTGCACCTCGCGCTTGCTAGTCCGTACTCATACATCCTATGCTATCACCCAAGACAGTTATCGTAGTCAACACAGCTATCGTAGTCAACACAGTTATCGTAGCCTGTCACATACTCGCAGATATACATCGCAGTATTCGTGGACGCTCACTGTGCGCAGACTTGACCAAGTCATTTTGTGCACAGCAAGGTGCTTACTGGTGCGTCGCCCTCAAGATCGATCTAGACATTGAATTCTCTTTCCTCAGGCAAGCTTGTCCGAGTCGGCGGGCCCGAATTCGGTCGCATCCGATGATGACCACTGCTCTTTTCTTGCGTCTGTCATACGTATCTGCTCAGCTCAAGCTCAGCATCCTACCGTGACGTGGAAGCGCAACTGCCGACTCGGATGGTATGCTTTGTCGGCGGACATGCTAGTTTCAACACTTCACTGGCACATGCGGGTGTGGATGGGCCTATTTCTATCGCACCACCAGTCGTCCAGCCCCGAAATCCGTCCTGTTCGACATACTGCTACGAGAAAGCTTGCCCGTCGCTGCCAGAACTCCGAGTAGGCCGGGTTGAGTCTACGCAGGACTTGCATGTAACTACCCACTCACACGCGATCCCCTCCGAGTCAAAGCCTCGGCAATCCAGCCACCCGCCAACCGCCTACACCTGTCGACGAATCCTTGAATCCAACATGCCCATCCTTCACGCGCACTGCCCCGACTCAAATCCCGCATGCGACGTGACCAACCGGTTCCGGGCGTGCACAAGTACAAACGTCCACCAAACGATCGAGATCCCATCATTCCTCCCCGGGGAAGCATCGAAGATTCGAACCTGCGACCCGCCGATGCCAGGCACGGACACGGACTCGGACGCATCGCGCCCGCGCCCGATCGAACCTGAACCGGAGTCGAGCCGCGGACGAATCAGCGTCCCAGGATTCCATGCGGTATGTACGCACCGCCGCAAGGGCGACATCCATAAAAGCGCTTGCCGTTCCTTTGTGGTATGTAACAGAGTGTAGTCGACATCCACGCACCGACTCGGCCTGTTTCCGACCAGGCCGTCGACACAGTCCACCCGGAGCTCGAGGCACGAGGGCGGCGGAACCCGCACCCATGCTCGCCCGAACGCATATGAAGTCAGAGGAATGAAACACTCGGATGAATGAATTCATGAAGGCTAGTACATGCTCCGAGCCGAGGACGGTGCGGTCAATCCAGATTCCGAGTCCGTCCTTCAAGCTGCAATGAATGAAAGAACGGCACCAGTACCATATGTCACTCCGCCTGACGCTATGAGGATAGACCCGGGATGGGTACCGCATGTACAGTGCAGCGCGCTCCGTGCGCGGGGTACCGGTTGGCGGCGACCACGGTACGGAGGTGTCGTGTGAGCGGAATGCGCGGCCACGATTGGACGGTTGTATACGCCGCTTACCCCCATGATACATTCCAAGTACTCCACTTGCCAGGCAGGTCGTCAGACGGAGCGGCCTCGAGGCTGCGACGCGGCACACACGCGCGATACCTGGCCACCTACGCATTGCGCACAACCACACGAGAACAGCGCAGCGCTTGTGGCGACAGGAAGAGAGCTTCATCAGTTAATACTATGGACAGCAGCGTCGAATCCGGAAGAGAGAGAGCAAAATAGAACGAGGAAATGCACTGTGGATACAACTTCTAGCCAGCGACGACGATGATCGATCTAGAGACGGGGTCCAGTACCGTATCTGTCCACGGGCACATGAGAGAGCAGAGGCAGGAAGAGCGAGAGAGATAGACTAAACGGAGGCAGATGTACAATTACGGCGAGGACCGAGGCCGCGCGATAAGTTATGTGGCCGAGAGGGAGGAAAGGGAGATAGGAATGGATGGATGTGCAGACGGGGAAGTCCTGGAGGATGTCGCGCAAGTGCGTGCAGCAGAGGGTGGAACATGCAGGCGTGATCGTGTCAGCGTCAGGCTACGCGCGACACCGACGATCAGCGACCGGGTCGAAGAAAGAGAGAGCAAAAGGCACGCACGAGTCATCGCCAGTCATGAATGTCATCTCGGTCATCATTGCACGCTTGCGTGCGCACTCGGCGTCGCCGCCGCCACGGGGGGCCGCTCGCGCGCCCAGGTGCGGACCCAGTCAAACTGCGGGCCCGTCTCGGGGCTGTAGGGGTAGCGCTTGTACTTCTCGACGCCCTTCCACTCCTCCGCGATCATGCGCAACGCATCTGTGCCGTCCCGCGCGCGCCCGCTGTCCACGAGCCAGCAGCCGACGACGAGGCCCGTGCGCCCGATCCCGCCGCGGCAGTGCACGGCGGCGACGCGCCCGCGCCGCTCCGTGTCGCGCAGGACGGCGAGGACCTTGCGCACGTACGCGGGCGACGCGGGCAGCGCACGGTCGCGGATGGGGAAGCTGTGGTACTCGACGTCGTGCGGGTCGATGCCGAGCTGGGCGCACGCGGACGCGAGGTGCGGTGCGTACGGGAAGAGCTCGTGCGGCTCGGTGAGGTCGATGAACGTGCGCACGCCCGCGGCGAGGAGCGCGTCGAGCTTCTGCGTGGTGCACCGGCGCGCGATCTGCGCGGGCGTGAGCGGGCAGTACGGGAACTCGCACGCGACCAGGAAGGGCGTCGCCCAGTACGAGTTGGGGATCGGGCGTGCGCGCGCGCGGAGGGCGCTGGCCTCGCTGCTTGCGGACGCGGTGGGTGAAGAGCCGCTGCGGGTGCGGTACTCTGGCGGGGTGCGGGGGAGCGACGAGGATCCTGAGCGCTCGAGGGTAGCAACGGCCATCTGGGGACGGGGGTAGGGCTGGGGTGAGGCAGGGAGGGCGCGGGTATTATAGGCGGGCGGGCAGAGCACCAGTCTCTGGCTCTGGGGGGGCGTCGCGGGAGGTTGTTGGAGAGGCTCCTGTCGGGTGGCAGGAGGAGGTGCAGGACGGCGGCGCGTGTGGCTTGCAATTTAGCCTGGGCCATCCCAGCTCGGCCCAGCTCCGTCCGTCTGCCGCCGGTCCGCCCGGAGCACGTGCCCGCCACCGCTCGAGTGCAGCATCCTCGTCCGAGTCGCTCGACCATGCCAGGGCACTCGGTGGGCCGCTCCGCGCTGCCCTATAAGCTCCCGCTGTCGCGCCCGGCTCGCGCCATCTCTCCCCGCCCTATGTCCACTGCCGCCCCATCGCCTCCTCAGATGACCGCTCGCGCCGTCGTACCACCCGCTCTTCCAACACCACAGGCTCCGCCCTCAACACCCCAAGATCTACGCAGCAGGCGTGATCAGTGGCAGTAGTCTATCGGACGCACAGAGCACCACCGGCCAGAACAGCATGTCGTGGATACGCTCGCGAACTCCACCGCGAGCCGCTCGCGCTCAAGCACCGCCGGTCACCGGGCCTGGGTTCGGTCGCTCGAGGACTCGGAGTCGAAGGCGCTCCTGTCATACGCGTGGGAGGCTGCATATTCGGTGAGCGGTGAGCTATCTATGATATCACGGATTCGCACCTTCGTGTGTTGCCCACGCACTTGCTTCCCCATCGACGCCGTCTGTCAGTCTCTCCGACGACCAGGCGAAGGATCTTCGGTCTGTACAACCTAGTCCATCCCAGGTTATGACAGGGGACGGCACTGCGCACGTTCCTGTCCCATAGCGGGAAGATCCATGGACTTTCTGTGTCTCGGAACGATTGCGAGGCAGTGTCAAGTCGCACGTTCTTTTTCGCTGCTGTCTGGGCTTTAAACTCAATATAGCTCCAGCTTGCCGGAGAAGGTGGGCGTTCGAGGTCAAGAGAGGTTCTGACCTGTGGACGAAACACCTTAAGTACAAATGACCTGACACTTGATGAACCAACGAAGAAGTCTGTCAGCGGTGCAGACTTTGAATCTGGACGGCATGCATTTTAGTCGTCAATATGGCAGGTCAGTTGCCAAGTCAGGAAGGTTTTCATGCGCCTGGCACAAGTCCTACCACAGCATCTATATCGATTCTCACCAGTTTTGCTAGATCTTGTGCCCGTCAAAGTCTTCTGAATTCACTGGCAAAATGAACCTCGTGGGACTGTATACTTGGTACCTGATCGTCGTCCAGCTGAGTAGCCTGTCATGACTACTCCTGATCACTTACAGTAAGTAGCTGGCTCACAGATCCACGGAGGATCGATTGGGTCTCGCAATATCATCGGCTTCGGTTGCATCTCCTCCCCACGGCTACGTGACCGCCCGAGACACGCCGATGAAGTAGCGATTCCAGGTCGGCGTATGTTCCAGGCAAGTGGTGTGAACTCGACCATCGTCCGCCTCTAGAGCTCACCGACGAGGCCTAAGGACCATTTCATGCATTAATTCGGGGAACGGTGGTCCAGGATTCGTGTCAGAGACAAGGTCAATCCGTACCGAAGCCGAACCTAAACGCAAGGCGCCGGTTCACGATAGTGTCAATGAGGATGGTTCGGGGCCCTACTATGGATATATGGCTAGACCATCCTGCGTCTGTCTCCCCCGCGACACGCCCAGTGAGCGTGGGCAATGTCACTGGGCATGCCAATTTGATCCGGGACCGGGGTAGGACCTCGGCGCGCGGCGGCTGCTCTGTGGTGTATCAGGTCGTAGACACGCTCGGAGGGCATCTTCGCCGCATCTGTGCGATCGGAAGCTTGGGGCGTGTTTCGATCGTCCACTACTCCGAAGAGGGACGTCAGTGTCTCTACGGAGGGATCCCTGTCGTGCGGCCCTGGAGGATGGTGTATATCTGGTATGTATCGTCCTGTATTACTATCTGATCTGTCATGCTGCAAATCACTTGCCACGCATGCCCGATTCCAGACATCGACGACGCCTTCACCCCATCTAGTGCCCAAGCCACAAAATCTAGTCTTGTCCCCCTGAACAAGCACATCGCCTCCAAGACGGAAACAGGCGTCGTGCACGTTCCGTGATACATCGCACGTCCAGCGCGATCTTCGCCGTAGCTTTTGGCTCGGGGCGCAAGGCGGCCTGGCACGTTGACGGGGCCCACCAGTGGGACATCTCGACACAACGGGTTTCAAGGAACGTCTCGATTAGCTACGTGCTATATACGTCGCACCCACTGTGATCGTCCGAATGCAGGTCTCGTTTAGGCCTGCACGTCGCTGCCACAACTTGGATCAGGAACGACTCAGAAACCCCCCGGCCGCCACTGCCTCCGAGTGTCTCCCGGATCCGCGCAAGGCCGTCACGGTCGGCCTCTTCGATTAACACTGCGACTAACAGATATGCATAAGGGCACAGCGAGCTCTGCGCACGCTCCCGCGTGCGCGCGTGCAACGAGTTGTTGTTGCGACAGTAATGCGGTCCGCGACATCCTCGACGTCCCTTTAAATCGAGTCCGTGGTGCGTCGAATGCACTCAAGTACCCCGCCGAACGCCAGTACTGGCATATTCGCTGACATTTGAAACTGGTCCACGGTCCAGCTCCCTGTCATGCTCTGGCGGCGAGTCTGGGCACGGGTCGGACGATTTGGGAACGGGAATTACTGGCTGGCCTCTGGAGCTTCTAAATCTCAACGTTTCCTAATGCTGTCACGTACATAGGCGTTGCGTGTCCTATCTCGGGCACTATGCAACAACCATGCCTAAGTAGTCGGAACTGGCAGGTTCGATTTGTTCAATGCGCATGCCCTGGCAGGCCGTGTTGGCGGCACCTATGTACTTAGGTTACTACAGATCTATGTAGACCAGATCCCACCATCCTAGATATGTACGTCATCAGTCGTCGTAAGCAAAATCGCAATGTGCCCAATAAGTCGAAGGCAAAAGGAGCATTCCCGCTGAAACATTCCGACACGGGGAATCGAACCCCGGGCTATCGCGTGAGAGGCGATAATGTTAGCCACTACACCATATCGGATATACACTGATTGGAACCAAAATGTTACAGTATCAATATATGGCTACCCATTTCTCCATGCCGGTAAACCTTGTATGTCCAGCACTTGGCTACTAAACTAACTACCTCTTGCGTTCGCCGGCATGGATGAAATCCCAGCACGCCTTCCCTGGCTCCGCACCCATATCTCCTGCATCTGCACCAGACTCAACTCGCACAACTCCAGCACACTTCCCACCTTGCTCATAACGTGCTTCACATTCTTCGCGGTTATACCGGGCAATGATTGCACGAGCTCTTCTGCGACTGCGTTGACACCCGCTCCGGCGTCGGGGTCTTCTCGGCGCCGACACGATGGCTTTCGTCAGATCAGGCTCCGGGCTGTTTGCTTTGAGGTCGCGGAAGATGTCGGCGGTTGCGTACGGAGACGAGGACCAGATGATCCGCAGGCGAGGGAACGTCAGGGTGAGGAGAACCAGCTTGGACTGAATGCTCGCAGAAGCACTGTTGCTGGAGTCGAGAATAGCAGTCGGTTTCTTCTTCTGTGCGTACTTGTCGACCTTCGCGTAAGACTTGATGTCTGCCACCGCCTGCATGACAATTAGCACATGGATCGCGCCAGTCCTCATGGACGTACCTCGAGGGAGAAAGATTTGTGCTCCTCGAATTCGATCAACAAGATGGGTTGCTTGTAGTGAACCGACATCAGCTCGCATTGCGTGTACCTTCGGAACATCAGAACGAGGCCAATTGTGGTGAAGCCTGCTTACAATCGACCACTATTAAAGCTAGATACCAGGTCGGGGATACTCTTTCGTTCAACGCAAATATCCGGCGTGAGGATGTAATCGCCGACAGTCAGTGTTGCTGGGATGACCAGAAGGTTGGCTGCGTGAAGCAATGACGGCAAGGATGAGCGGAATTCTCGCAGATCCACGATAACCTGTGACACCATTTAGCTCAACCAGTCTACCAGCAGAATACTGCACATACACGCGATGGCTCAATGGAGACCTCTTTTCTACCGCCAGCGATCCGCGTGCTAATAGTCTTAATGAGCGATTCTTCTGCTCGCCCGGCGTTCCGATCTTCCATGATAGGCATGAGCATCGACTAGGCGATCCGTCAGTAGCGAGCTTGAGGAAGTAGTAAAGCAAAGGATAACTGACCCCTCGCTCCCTGATGAGCCTCTCAAACGATTCCTTCTCTCTTCTGAGACCGGTCAGGTACTTCCCTTCTTCACTGCTAAGCCGGTACATCATAAAGTAAACCCGGACACCCAGCCCAGGGTGTGAATTCCTGTAAACCTTCACGCGCACCGGATGAGTACCACATGAATGTCAATGTCATTGACCTACCTCAATACGTCGGATGAATTCCAGGTTTGGTTCGAACATCACGACGAATCTGGGTTGGACTTCGCGTAGCACCAAGTCGTCCCCATCGTCCGTATACGGCCTCACTATGACCGTCTGCTGGGGCGCCAGAAGACCGTAATGCACATTGAAATCGGTAGTGAAGTCAATCAAGGCGATATCTTCCGCGAGTTGATCCTCGGGCGCGACAGCGCCCTGGGAAGACAAACTGACACGTTGATCAGCTACACTTGACCTCGCCGTGTGCCAAAGACACTCACAACGCAGCTATGCTGTCAGCCTCGTCCAATGCCTCGGCCTGACCTCCAGGCGTAACGACCGGTGCAACCGACTTCGCCCTCTCGGATGACGGCTGAACAGGCGCGCCGCCCCTCAAACGCCTGCGGTTCGCCACTCGCTCCCTCGCCTCCCTGTCCTTCTTCCTCAGCGCCTCGCTGACGCCCGCATCGCCATCGCCTTTCGCCCCACCCGCAGTTCGAGATGACGCAGACGGCCATGGCTGGGGCCTGCCCTGTTGCCTACGGCTGTTGAGCTCACCCTTCCACCAGAGGTACCCCCGCAGCTTCTTCTCCATCATCCGGCGCCCCTGCGATCCGCGCGGCGCGTCGTAGTCCATCGTCGCGAGGAACTCGTTCACCAGCTCGCACGTCCGCGCCGACGAGGTCATCACGAGCACAGTGTTCGTCCCGGGGGTGACTGGAGACGGTCGCAGTCACGTCAGCCAGTCATAATACAGTGCGACGCGAAGCACGCACGAGAGGTGAACTTGGACTCGAGCCGAACCATTTCCTCCTCGATCTCCTGGAGCACATCCGCGAGCAAGCTGAGCTTGGGCTGTTCCTCGAGGACAGGCTCCATCCCCTCAGGGAGCCAGCTTGGCCGACTCGTACCCGGCGCTTGCGTGGTACCGCCGACCGCATTCGGTACATTGCCCTCCATCTCGTACAATGCCTCCCACGCGTCCGCGTCATCATACGGGTCTGGTTGTGCGGAGGCAGCAGCCTGCGCCTTTCGTGCGGTAGTATCCATCGTGTAACACCGGCGCTTCGCGTATTGGAAAATGATGTTCGCTGCATCGGTGAGCATCCAGGGCGACTGGTTTTGTCGCGCAGTGCCCGCATCGGTAGTCGTGTTCGAAGCAATGAGTGTGTCGACGAAGCCTTGGAACGCGATCGCGTCATATGTCAGCAAATAGCTTTCGAGCGACGTCAGAACCCGAGACGGAGAGCCGGGGTGGAAACGCACCTGAGCATGCGTCGAGCACAGCGAGGTCTCCGACGAGCTGCTTTGTGCGGGGACCAACCTTGTGCCAGACGGGATCAGCATGCGGCGGACGATCATGTCGAAGGACTGAAATACGCGTTGTCGATGTTCAGTCATCCAAGTCGAGCTGTGTAGTCCGATATCAGTATGCGTGGTGGCGCTTTAGTTTTCACAAGACGCACGGAGGAATTAGCTCGTTTGAGATCAGAAAGTGTGGTTGTCATGCACTGCACGATGGCATGGTGAATTTCGCTCATCGACTCGGTCATATTCTGGTGGAGTTCGACGAGGTCTGGCCTCTTCGCGTCGAGCGATTCTTTTACTTCGACGTGGAACCTGATTCCGATTGATATTAAGGCTGCAGTATACGACGAGTTGATAAGTACCTAGGATGTATATGGACCGTGCGTAGTTGTAGTTCTTTCATGATGGTGCGTAGCGGTGACATTCCGCTCGTTATGTGCTCGGGCTGGTCCGAGAACGCTTTGAGGAAGCCTGTAGTGTTCTTCTCTCGATATAGTCGTACAATGAATGCCTCAGAGGAAGTGGGCGTGACCCTGAGGGTAATGATATGAGTATGAGCGATGGAGCCGTCAACAATAAGATGCTCACTTCTCTGCGTGCAGCATGATGATCCCCGTTATCACTTTGGTAGGGATATCTGAAGACAACATGTCCACGGTAAAGATACGGGACGTTATGGACAGCAAACCGCCCCTCTTGTACATGTCCTGTCTGTAAATGCATCAGTGAGGTGGCCATCACATTGTCAGGAGGCAAGAGCGTACCTTTCCTTCTTTCCCTGCTCGAACCCAACAATACGCAGTCCAGGCTTTCGACATCCGAGAATACCCAGCTCCTCACCAATGGCAGACTCGTCTTCAGGCGTGGCGTTTACGAGGAGTATGAGGTTCGTCGGCGCATCATATATCTGAAGCAACTTGCAAACGATCCTCCGCAGGCCAAGGCCCCTCGCCAGAAGGACGAACTCACTCGTCGAGGGGTCATGTATCTTCTCAAGCAGGGATTTATGAAAAGGTAGGAGGTAGGACATGCACGCTCAAATGGTCGGATACTGGACGACTTGTAGTTGTTCGACTTGTCCCAGTCTCTTGAATCGGAGGCGTTGTGCGACTTCAGTTTGCGTCTGGATGCTGCAGTCTCCCGTCAATATGTCACTACATCAAGCAAAGGCTTTTCTAGTAAGGAGACGCTGCATTCAAGAGCTGAGCGATGTGGTCGCAAGAAACAAGCCGAACTGGTGGCCTGTTGTGGTGGCTGACAACCGCTTGTCTCGCGGCCCGGCGAGGACGGTCATTTCATGCACTAGATTACTCGGTAATTCGAAGCATCATACAAAGTACTACATATGTAGTACTTGGGCACGAGTAAAGATGCCTGCCGGCTCTTGGAGCCGAGACTAGTTGGCCAACACGTCCGACATCGTTATGACAAGCCTACTCGTGTTCAAACGTTCAAGTTGTGCACAGCGCACACACAATACAGACACTCAGATAGAATTGGAAGATATAACTGGGACAAGACATAAGTAGTATTGGCGAACTGTCATCGCAGGGTCATCTACTTGTTAGGTTGTGACAGCCCAAGGAATTCCCGAACGGCTTCGCATTTGGCGACCGTATCCCCTTTGATGGGCAGGTTATACGACTTCAGTAGATGCTCATATCGCTCCTCTGAACACGACAAAGACCAATCAACCTTTGCACGCAAATGGGAAACAAGAGACATGGACGTACTGGTCATATGCTCGAACTCGCCCTTCGTGCCGGGGAAATTGGGGGTGTCTTTCCGTTCGCCATGACCAATGGCTTGACGGGCATCTTCTGGTTCGTGATAGTGGCATTCTGCAGGCGGTTGTACAAGCGCGCTTGACTGAGCAAACGTTCGATTGAGTCAGACAACGCCTATGCATACAGTAGGAGGGCTCACTCTAGCCGGATGATCTCTGCAAGCTCGCCCACTTTCTTCTGGAGCTCCTCCACAGTACGGGCGAGACTATTCTCTTTTGCGCTCCGCGTAACGGAGCTCCTCCTCTCGGTTCCTCCTCCACGCCTGTGTCCGAGTGCCCATTCAGAGCAGGCGCAGTGCGACCGCCTCAATTCTCGCAACCACGCCCGCGATCTCCTGCCCTATGCGCACTTGGGTATCTTCAATGGCATCAAGGCGGGCGGTGAGATGCGCGAGAGCGCTTGCGACATCACCATTAGCAGGGATGCTTGCTGGAACCTCGACGGCGGCGAGCGCCTGCGACGCGGCACTGATCTGCTCGGCGATGTTGCCGAATGACGATGAGAGACGCCGCGTCCATGCCGTAGGGTCGGAGTCCGTCGTCTGGGTGACCCTGGGTACAGGAGGTATGTCGGCGGGGGTTGCGGAGCTCATGCCTACGCGGAAGTGCTCGACGAGGGTCGCACTGGAGGATGCGGTTGTCAAGGGCTGTGACAGTGGCGAGCGGACGGTGCGCGAGAAGTCGGATTCGCTGGGCGAGGACATACGAGCTACTGGGAGAGTGTGAAATAACACTCGACCTGGTGGTGGGTGGACTGGGCGAGAGTGGGGGAGGGGGCCGCGATCGGAATAGCGTGGGGAGGGGAGCATCTCGACCCTACTTGTGTGCGGGGAGAACGTAGATACGCCAAACCCGCGACTTGAAGAGAACATCGGGTACGCACGCCACCGCGCTGGACAGTCGGATGTGCCCAAGGTTGACAGATTGGCAGTCGCGGCGCTCGACCTAGATTTCAGGACCATGTCGCCTGCCGTGTGAGATTAGGCAATGGTGAGAAACCTGAGCAGACGAGCCGAGCATCCGGTGGGAGTCTCATAAGTAGTTCCAGCGAGTGAGAGACGCGTGCGAGTGAGCAGCGCGCTTGTTGACAACGTACGTGAAGATGAGTCCCTTTCGAGGTAGTATTCGGAGTGAAGCATGAGAAACATGTCGTAGTCCTTGTTTGCCTCCTACACAAGGGCCTGCGGGTGCGAGGGAAGTCCGAGTCAAGAGCTGCCCCAAGAGCGGGAGCCACCACAAGCGCTTGTAAGGAAAGTCGGTTTATACTCGTTGCAGGGCTGACTACTTGGTCTGTCGACGCAAAACGGCTCGCCCTAACGAACCAGCGTGCCATAGCCGCGCCAGTGAATTCTAACAATCAAACAAGTTCGTCAGCATAGACGTGAAACTAACTTAGGAGGCGATGTACAAACCTTCTCATCAGGATTCAGCCGTGCCGTCGCCGAGCAAGGCCTAGTATAAGGCCAGTATGCAGTGTCAGCGCACATACCTAAGTATCTGCGATCACAGACCGCCAGAAGCATGAGCCCTCGACTTCAGAACAAGCTTCATCGACACTGCCTCAGATAGATGTTTGCGACTAGACCTCCTAACGAAGCAGCGCGTCGATCATGCGAGTAAGTCACAATCCCAGACATACGAGACCAATTAAGGCCCTCTATCGTGTACCCAGTGTCCCAGTCCTAGTCTCACAATCACGCCAACCACATTGGCCGCTCACGCCTTCGCGCCTCCGATTGACGATGGGCCACTGGGCGGACTCACCGGGACCGGTGCGTTCGCGCCCTCGCTGATTGGTTCTCGGGAGTCCCCCGGTTCACCGAGTAGCTCGCGCATGCGGGCGGTGTTCAGGAGCTTGGCGTACTTCGGTTGAATGAACAGCGCCCTGAGGGAAAGGCGAGTCTGGGTTTCAGTAGGACGGAGGTAGGGGTTAATGGAATGGCGTACTCGGCCTCAACGAGGACGTTGCCGTCCATGTCTTCGATGACACCTGCGACCTTCGATTTGCGGCCCTTGGCTTCGATGAGGCGGGTCTTGATAACCAGGAACTAGGCGAGGTTTCGTTAGTCTCGTGAGATCTTGAACGCAGAAGGGAGCGTAGACGTACTTGGTCAGCGCGAGTGGGGCTTTGTAGTTGAGATGCAGGTAGGCCGTCACACCAATTTCTCTGGAAGGTTATGAGTGCCTAGCACTGTCCGTCAGCCATGAAGATCAGATTCATGGAGGCTCAAAACATGGTATGGCATGGACTGAATCTCGCTAGGAGATGTTACAAGTAGGAATAGCGGCACTAAGTAGTCTAGTCATGGTACTCACCTGTCGACCTAGTGTCTCGTCCAGCACGTCGCGAGTAAACCACCGTGAACAATCCCTTCGTGGCCACATAGTGCGCTCCCCACATGGACGAACGCCATCGCTTCACTGTTGTCCCACTTCGCCGGACCAGTGGCGGGAGCGCGAGTTTCCTGGTCCATTGAGCGAGCCGCTCGTTAAGCTGTTCACCCGCCGTTCCCGCGGGACCTTCGCATACGGTCGCGCTTCGTACCACTCGTCGGGCTTAGCTGTCTCTCTATGTCTTTGGAGTGGTGGTAGCCGCTGCAGGGAGTCTTCTAGCGATTCGACGTAGGCGACCGCTTCCGGGGCCTCTGGGTGTAGTGGTGGTGGTGCTGGCCGCGGGGAGATATACGTTGCGACTGTAGGAGGGTAAATGACCCGACTGTGTAGGCAATGCCAGCAATAGAAGTGTATACGGAGAGTTTGCGGATAGTCCTGAAGGACGAAGATGACTCTCCTGAAGTGGATGCGAACCGCTGCG
Source organism: Fomitopsis serialis (assembly GCF_022376445.1). Taxonomy (NCBI): domain Eukaryota; kingdom Fungi; phylum Basidiomycota; class Agaricomycetes; order Polyporales; family Fomitopsidaceae; genus Fomitopsis; species Fomitopsis serialis. The sequence goes on along the minus strand of NW_025955004.1, from coordinate 99,047 downwards.
GTACGTGTCCGAGTCGTGAACGAAGCTGAGCAGTGATGCGGCGAGCAGCGAGGCTGCAAGCATATCTAGTGGTGCACCTCCAAAGAGGTCGTCGAGCAATGTGCTGCGTCCAAGCTGCGTCTATAGTGTCGTGCAGCTAGCGAGAGGGAGTGGTATGTATGAAGTCGGCGAAACGCGACAGGTTGGGGTGTGGCTGATTCCGGCCCGGAGTGGTAGCGGTTCAACCGTGAACGCGTGAACGTCCTCCCTCTTCGGAGTCTTCCACCATGGTCTGCGGAATCACTTGCAGTAACCCACTGTAGTACTTACTACTACTGTGCGTGAGGTGAGTTTATTATGTTATACATGTCATAGGCGGTGTACTGAGTATGCACCCAGCAGGCCCAAAACGCCGTGTGCGGAATAGTCGCAAGTTGAGGCCGAGCCTTCAGCTTCAAGTTCAATCGTTCCGACCGGGCTCGAGAGCCTATGGAGTTCTTGTGATACTCACTGAAGCTTGTAGCTACCAGGCGTAATGACTACTCAAGACTCCTGTGGATACCTGGAACACCCACCAACATACCAAGACTTCCTTGACCACTACCTCTTACCCAACAAACCGGTAGTCATCGGGCCTGCCTTGATCTCCTCCTGGCCTGCGCTTTCAAAGTGGGTCTCCGAGTCTGACGGGTCTCCGCGCATTAACTGGGAATCCCTCTCGCGAGCGTATGGCGACCAGCCAGTCACGGCAGCAGACTGCTCCACTCGCGAGTTCAGCGATCAAAAGCGACAAGACAAGACCTTCCGCGAAGTAGTCGATCTATGGCGTTCTGGCGAGGGCGTCTCGCTCTACGTGAAAGACTGGCATCTCGCTCGCGCTGTGCACCCGGAGATCTTCTACGAAACCCCGGACATATTCAGGGACGACTGGATGAACGCGTACTACTCTGTCTGCACATCGGACGACTTCCGGTTCGTCTACACTGGTGCAGCGGGGACGTTCACGCCGCTCCACCGGGATGTCTATACTAGCTATTCCTGGTCTACGAACGTCTGCGGTAGAAGAGGTGGTGGCTCTTCCCTCCTGAGCAAACCAAGTTCTTGCTCCGGAAAGGTGCTGAGGAGCATCTGGAAACGGCCTTCGACGTACGGCATGTAAATCAAGCCGATTTTCCCAAGTTCTCGGAAGCAAAGCCAATTGTAGTCGAGCAGAAAGACGGAGAGACGATTTTTGTGTGAGTGCAGTTCTTTGCGCCGTTTGAAGACACTGCTCGATCCTGTACAAGGCCGAGTGGGTGGTATCACCAGGTATGCCCCCATTACGCTGCGCGCGCAGTCAGTGCGCAGCTTGCTGTACTTAGTCTTCCCGCAGGTTGAGAATATAACTGAATGCGTCTCCATCAATCACAACTGGTGCAACTCTGTCAACCTCCCTTCCTTATACGAGTCTATGTGCGCTAAGGTGATCGAGGTCGAGCACGCACTGGAAGACGTACGCGAGCTGCTTTCGCAGAACAATCAGAGCGAGTCGGACAGTCACGGATGGGAACATGAGTGGGTTAAGATTGTACAGGATGTAGTAGAGAAAGACGCTGGGTGGAAGTACGTGCAATCCTCCTAACAAGCACATCGATGCTAACCAATATATCTCAACGTTGTACAGCTGGCTGACGTTTTGGAAGATGGTTCGGCACGCATTCGGGACAGCAGTACGCCCTGTCACGGATTGCGAGGTACACATCTACCGCTGTCTACTGGCGGGTCACCCATCTGACAGCTCTTTTTTTGTCACGCCTAGCTCTCAGGACCACTCTGGGAACCTGCCCCGCCATGGCTCACGCCTCCCTTACCCTTCGTCTACGACCGCGTGCGGACGTGCTACGATCATTTCCTCCGGCGCACGGAACGCGAGGTCGATCTCGTAGATGGTCTCCGTGATGTCCTAGACGAAATCAAACGGATATCAGACGGCGTCGAGACCACGCAGGGTACTCGCAATGACGGCACTCGGGGGATTTGACTGGTCCTGGTGACCCGTCGTAACGATCTCAGTTGACCACAGGAGGCTGTTTTCTGTGCGGTCGCATGTCAGCTCTGTCAAGCGACCGTGTCCGATACACGCGAAGTGCACACGACAGACATTTCGTCGACAGATCTGTATACTGGAACATGCCAATACCATGACTGGAAGCCTGGTGAACGGTGAATGGAACAACAGTGACCTGTCTCATCGACTCCGATGGTGATCTGTCGATGGTCTGGCTTTGGCGCGTCCGAGTCCGGCGACAATTGTTGCTCAGTGACACCGAGCGCCCATTCGGGAACGTTGATCACCCGGACCCAAGATTTCCCTACGGATTTAATACCCCGCCAGGTTTGGCAATTATACTCACCGCCACACCGTTGTGCTGGCATCCATCTCTTCCAAGTTATACACGAGCTCGTTCGTAACTCTGCGACAATGCAGCACGCCATTCCGTCTGCGACGGAGGCCGCCCAAATAAAACATCACCACGACCTTGATTACATCATCTTGATTCCCGAGATTACCTAGGTCAGTAACTCGGGCAATTCCAGCCTGAGGGCGGTGATGCTGAGACGATGATTGGCAGGACGATGATGCAGTGCATTCAGGCTATGCTCAAGCACGCGGTGTCGGCCTTGCATATAACACACGGCGCTTGCGACGTCTTCTGTTTCGTCGACTACCAGGTGTTCATATACAGTACCCTACCGTCCCCTTCCCTAATTTCTTCAGTGGCTGGCCCACTTTCGCTTTCGCGCTATCACGCTTTCGCAACCCCGCATTTCACGTCAATAACGACCTTTCACGTCTCACTACGTCAAGAATGCTTTACAGGACCGCTGGAACATTGGACGCAATGTCTCTACCCCACTCTCCCCTGGACTCATGAAGCTTGAGCCCGAGCAGCGCTCGCGGATACTCAAGTCAGGCCAGAAGGTCAACAAGATGCTGGGTGCGACACCGGTCATAGACGTCGTGTCCCCTGGCAAGAGCGCGCTTACGCCCATAAGCACGCCGAGGTCTGCTTTAAACGCCAGCGTTTTGGATGGTAAACGCGCGCCCTTGCGCGCGTTCACCGCCCCGTCGCCAGCCAGGCGCGTGCATATCGCTACGACTCGGGCAGACACGTACGACAATGGCCTCAAGTCGCCGGTATTGCAAATCACGGTGACGTCCCCTTCGAACGAAAATCAAGACGCGTCCGCGCACACCAGCAAGACCACGAACGCGGGCAGAGGGATCCGGAGGAAGAAGGTCCCAGCTGCCCTTCCTTTGAACCAGGCGTCGCGCACGGAGGCGCTGCCCTTGTCACCATTCCGCTATGCTACACTCAAGTAAGTCTCATTGTGCAGCATGTTGAAATCAGTTTCTCATGGGTTCTCAGAGCGGTCAAGGCGCCATCTCTGTCCCCAGTCGCCCCCTTTTCTCCGTTCTCTCCTATCACTGTAAAGAAGGTGGAAGAGAGCAAGGTCGAAAAGCTGCAGAATCTGGAGAAACTCGCGCAGTACTCCGCAGTGGGCATCCCTCAAGAGATGATCTACCCCTCCTTCGGCCAGGTGGAGGAGAAAACAGAGCAGATCACTTGTTTCCTTGATCTCTACCGCATGGGGACGATGGGCCAAGTACCCGGGCGTTCCGCATCGCTCGCTTCGGGATTGCACACTGCCCCTGTGCCGGTGCCCGAAGTTACCCTTACGAGCCCGACCGCCGCGGTCACCGCGCTCCTCATCAAGCGGCGGGGCAGGGCGAACAGCCGCAGCTCAACGGGGTCCATGAAGCGGCGTAGCCGGTCTGCAGGCGACTTTTACAGCGTCACAGATGCGCTCGCGCTCGAGAGCCCGAGTTTCGGCGCGCGCATGAACAGCCAGCTGCACGCGGCGTCCGTCCTCTCCCCAGTCGGGACGTATTCCGCCTTCCTCGCGCCCCCGGAGCCTGTCCTGTCCGCCGGGCGTGCCTCCTTCACCTCCGCGCTCTTCTCGCCCTCTATCTACTCCCAGATCTCTGCGCGCAGTGCTGAGTTCCCCTTGTCCCCGGAGCTGGTGACTTCGCCCGTGCAGCGCCAACGCACGATCGCGAAGGCGCGCCGCTCGATCCTGACGGACGACGCACAGAGGATGGCGACCTTCCGGACGCGCTTCGGCGTGCGCCCGCTCGAGTTCGCGCTCCCGGTGACGCCGCTGCCGCTCCCGATGGGTCCGCTGCCAAGCCCGCCCATGTCGCCTGCGCCGCCCGCGGAGGTGCGCTCGCCCCGCGTACCGTACTGGGTGAAGAGCTCGTACCGCCCTCGGGACTCCACGCACGCGCTGGAGCTCGTCAACATGCGCTACGATCCAGAGGGTAAGCGCCGGAGCGCGAAGAGGAAGACTGTCTTGCCGACGCCGACGACGCAGCGCTTTGAGCGTAGGATGGGGTGGGGAGGCGAGTGGAATCAAGGGGGTATGGCCAACTGGGTAGATTCGCTGAAGCAGCTGTGAGCAATTGAGTAGGAGGATGCGAGTGGGCGGTGAGGTTGCGTGGGGTCGCGCGTCGAGCACCGGTCTGTACGGTTGTTGTGGGTGCTCTGACGGTGCGTCGTCCGAAAGTCGTGAGAGTCCATGTATCAGTTTAACTATCTTTTTCTTTCCGAAATGACATGGGCATGCGCAAGTTTATTCCTAGTGCGTGTCACTGTTTGAACTTTGAATTGAAAGGCCTGCTCACTGAACGAGCTAAGTTCGTACTATGTGGAGGCCTTCCGCGGTCCATAGACTACGTATGTACTACTACCGCGCATCGCGTCTATGGTACGCAATTAACACGATACCATAGCTCAGGGGGGCCGCCCTGCACACTGGCAGTACTTACCGTGACTGAAGTACTTGTCAGTGATGTCCGTACCATTCACATGCCACTGGGTTTTGACTCTTGTATAGTCAATGCGCGTTCGGCTCGAGGCTTCGCCTGCGAAGAACTGAGTCACGTAGAATATTGTAGCTGGAAGGCGACAATCATACGTGGAGTAAGTGTGTGTTGTAAGTATCATCCCGGTATCATCGAATGTGAATTGGCAAGAGGAATCAAGTTGTTCGCAAGCGCCTGCCCCGGTGGCGGAAACCATCGGAGCCGCAAATGTTGAGTCAAACTTTAGGGCGGAGTTTAAAGCCACTCGATCGCGTGGACTCGACTGCCTCCATTCCCTCGTCAACGACCTTACCCAGCCTTCCTCAAGACTACCTACGACGATGGTGAGCATAACTTCCGTGGCGTCGTGCTGGGAGATGTATTCGACGCTCTCGGACGGCGGGAATTCTGGTTAGGACGTGTGCAAGACATTGGATGGTGCGTCTTGCGTCCAGATGACATCTCGAAGACTATCTAACGCCCAGCTGCAGCACCAGAATCCCCGTCTCAGCAAGGACAATACCATGTCCAAGCCCACGCTGAGCTCATTCATGGGCGATGAGGCGTAGCTATGCTGGGCCCGTGCTCATTCTGTGAGCGCGGGCGTTAGAGCTCCGAGTACATCGCGCCAGCACCTGCTTCTATGCAGTGGCATGGATCGCTGATGGCACTCGTCTCAATGACCAGCCCAAGGCCACTACCGGAAAGAAGGTCGCGCCCGCTCCCGCTGGGGCGCGCAAGCCGACCAAGACCCAGAAGAACCCTCTCTTTGAGGCTCGCTCGAAGAACTTCGGTATTGGTGCGTGCGCAGGCCTCCCGACATCTTTCACTCGTTGACCGTGTCGTCCATGACCGCGCTATGCAGGCCAGGACATCCAACACAAGACCGACCTCACGCGCTTCGTCAAGTGGCCGCAGTACGTGCGCCTCCAGCGCCAGAAGGTCATCCTCCACCAGCGCCTCAAGGTGCCCCCCGCGATCGCACAGTTCTCGCACACCCTCGACAAGAACACTGCGACCCAGCTGTTCAAGCTCCTGAACAAGTACCGCCCCGAGACGAAGCAGGAGAAGAAGACCCGCCTCGAGGCGACCGCGAAGGCAACCGCCGAGGAGAAGGAGGCGCAGGCGAAGGAGTCGAAGAAGCCTCTCTTCGTCAAGTACGGCTTGAACCACTGCGTCGCGCTCATCGAGGCGAAGAAGGCGTCGCTCGTCGTCATCGCGCACGATGTCGACCCCATCGAGCTCGTCATCTTCGTCCCCGCGCTCTGCCGTAAGATGGGTGTACCCTACGTGATCGTCAAGGGCAAGGCCCGTCTCGGCACGGTCGTCCACAAGAAGACGGCTGCCGTCCTGACCCTCCAGGACGTCCGCAGCGAGGACCAGCGCGAGCTGAGCACGATCGTCTCTGCTGCTAAGGCGAACTTGTACGTCGTCTCGCCTTATTGTAGTCGTGCATCACCTGACACGTCTCGGTAGCTCTGACAAGTACGAGGACAACCGTCGCCAGTGGGGTGGAGGCATCCGTGGCAACAAGTCCGCGCAGATGCTCCGCAAGCGTGCCAAGGCTGCCGGCCAGACCCTCTCGCTGGCCAACGCCCAGAAGCTCTGAACGGTCGCGTCCAACGTCGATGAAGAGCATCGTCGGAGGTGTTGTATGGGTCACAAAAAGCGTACTGTCGTCCTCGCTATGCATCGCTGGAGCTCGCTGCTATCGCTGCTAAGTTACCACATGTTGTATGTCGTTATGCTATGAGATGGAGATGATCTGTCTCATTCCCTATGCCGCTGTGACCTGCTGAGCATGTCGGTCTAGGATGGCCGTGGTGATGCCGCTTGTATCATACCGTGTACACTAGATGCAGTCCAGGCCTGAGGCGTCCGCGTCCGGCCGTTTCAAAACGTTCGTGAGCAGGCATTAAGTAGTACACTTGAAGTTGGGTACGAATTCCTCTGATGCCTCGGGTCAAACGTCAAACCTCTAGCACCATATGGTATACACTGTGTTCTGGGGCTGGTCAGCATTTGCAGGTACTGTGAATTGCGATAATTCAGGAGGCAGCCACGTGAATATGTGCAGTCCCATCCCCGTGGAAGTTCGCCTTGATCGCCTCAACGGCCTCTGCGACCTTCGCACCTCGTTCCATCGTTACGAGTAGCCCCTGCTGCTTGATGCTGCCGTCCTCCGTCTCGCGGAAAGGGCCCCATAGTCCCATCGGGTACACCCAGAAAATGCGCGCCTCGAGAGTGCGGTCTTCGGCGTCGACGCGCTCTTGGCCACGGATGTACCCCGCCATGGCCATTTGAAAGGTGTCGGACCCGATCGAGATCTCGTCGAGGGTGCTGGCGGCGAGGAGGGCGGCGAGGAGAGGCGTGCATTCGGTGCCAGTTGAGCGCGCGGCGTTGTAGGGCCATTTGGGTGGGGGCGAGGAGGATGAGGTCGTCGGCGTGGACGAGGATGGTGTCACGGTGGTCATGCCTCCAGGCTCGGCGAGTGAGTGTTGTGTTTGCGATTGGATTGCGAGTTGTCTGTGGTGAGGCGATCAGGCGTACCCCTCGGGTAGTACTGGTGAGCGTACCGAAGTCTGGCGGCAAAGTCGAAGCAGAATCAAGGAAGAAGGAGCGTAGGGAAACGGGCGGATAGTGCTCTTCAGAGCCTTGGCAGAAGTGTACGCACGAGCATATGCTGGTATGCATCATCATCGCCTCGCCTGCGCCGGTCCTAGGTTGTGTTCGTGAGCGTTATAATATGGTTGATGGGCCTCTTACAGATGCCAGTGGCAGTTGCCCCGAGCGGCGACAGCTATGTCGATACTCTGCGCAGAGTATGTATCTCAGTGAAGGGGCCATGCTATAGGGCAATTCCGAGTTCACTCCCAGGTGCATAGGTCAGAATTGATGGTATACATTCAGACTGAACATATTGCGAAGTATATATCGATACGTTCCTCAGAGATAGGGAAGATGCAACCAGGCTCATTGAACATTGTTGCGTACAACGTCCTCCGCAATGGGCAATACGTCGTTCCACATCGGAAAGTCCTCCCGTGCCCACCGCTTCCTACCTTCCTCACTGGTCACATCCAGGAAATGCTTGACAGCAAGAATCATCTGCCGCGCACAGACCTCCTTGCGCACTCCGCCCACACCCGTCGCCAGCCCCGTCATGCACACCTTCCGTATGGACTCACCCTCGCGCTCGCCGCGATTCACACTCTCGTTCCACCGCTCTACCTCCACCAGGAGGCTCCACATCGTGTTGTACACGAGGTCCTCGTGCCAGCTGACGTCTACTGGGTAGCGCATCGTGGGGCAGACCGCGAGGACGCTGCAGCGGGGGAAGCGCGGGTTCTGGCGCAGCTCGGGGGTGAGCGGGACGAGCGTGCAGGTGCCGGGCGGGGCGAAGCCGAAATGGCGGGCCTTGAGCGCGGCTTGGGCGCATCGAGTGAGCGCCATGATGTCGCCCTTGGGTGAGAGGGCCTCGGAGAGGTAGTAGTCGAAGCTGTCAGTGGTCGCGCGTGGAACAGGCGGTTCAGCGAATCATGGTCGTGCGTGGAAGAGAGGATACTGACCCGCCGTCCATGATCCCATATGAATTCGCTGGCGAGACCATGCAGTCGAACTCGGAGTGGGGAGGCTCGAGCGTGTCGAGCCGAGCCTCTACGACGTGAGAACGTTGCTGATCCTGTGAAGGCAGCAGCTCCTGGATATGGCGTTTCCAAGCTTCATTAAGGCTCGGTCCCGGCGAGGACGCCTTCTGCTTCGGCTCCATGAATACGAAGGTAACACTTGTCATGGTTCCTGAAACTGGTGAGAGACTGGTGAGTTGACTTCAGCCTGCATCATTTGGCGTCGACGACTTACAACTCTGAGTCTGGCGCTTCGGGGCGGCCTGAGTTCTGCCTGAACAGATAGAATGCCTGCTTTTCGAGCCGGGATCTGCTGCAGCGTTAATCTTAGACTCGGAGGTGTTGCCTGTCGTAGACACAATCAATTGAATACCCAGTCATTCTCGAAAAGGATCAATGTACGCACGTCTGTGCAACACCGATACCAACGGCCCAGGCAGAACTCTCTGTGAATGTGATCCAGGTTTGACAGAACGAACCCTGAGATTGCCACTCCGAATCAGCATGCAGCACCCTGGCGGAGCCGAGTCTAGTTGGATTGTATCGAACGTGCATACAGTAGGTAAGTAAGTTACCGGGTAAGATATTACTTCAGTGAAGTGCATAGGGAAGCTTACGTAACTATTTCGTCGAGACTGTAGACAGCTGTAGACTCGGGGTATCGTGACTGATGTACAACTACACTGATGGCACTCTGCACACCGGAAGGCTACTCGTACCGTCGTACTACTTATACATGGCGTGAAATGGGTTGTGCTCTAAGGCGGAGGCTCCCGAAACACAGATCCCCACAGGAACGGACATGTCCGCCAGACGACTGGTAGTCTGGTACTGGTCTGGAGAAGGAAGAAGGACCAAAGAGGCAGTTTCGGCGACAGCGCGCGGGTAGCGATAGGGGGGTGCTCACACATGACGTCGTCATATCGTCCGCTGCGCGCATACGCGAGTCAGCATGCGCATCATCCCTATGCCGCCAGCCACCCTATAAAGAGGCGCACTAGCGGGAGACGCGGACGCACCTTCACGTCCGACCACTGCACGACCAGCCGCTTGATGCGCGCGGCCAAGTTCTTCTTGCACACCCCGCACGACAGGTGCTCTCCCAGCGGGCACAGCGTCGCCTCCATCGCGCCCGTCGACTGGTCTGCCGCAGAAACGTGAGTCGTCGCTCGGATACAACCTCTCACGAACGCACCTGGACGGGCATCCCACGCTAAATACGCCGAGGCCAGTGCCCACGCGCAAGTCAGCCTCTTCTGCTCTGCGGAGTTGCAGGCCGCAGTCGGCGTGTGCGTGCGCGGAGGCGGCAACAGGAGCCGCTTGAGCGCGTCGATCCGCCCCAGGTGCAGGAAGAACAGCTGCCTCATGTACAGCGGGCCCATGCGCACGATGTGCTCGTCAGAGAGGGTCCACAGCTGAAGGCCGAGCAAGTGCGCGGACGCGGGCACGGCGAGGTCGTGCAGGTCGTGGTGCGCCGCGAGCGCGTAGACCTCGACCGGCGCGAGTGGCGCGTGCCCGAGGATGAGCACGTACAGCGGCGTCGAGGTCGCGCAGTGCTGCGCGACGGGCACGCCGTATAGCGCGAGCGCGTCGACTGCCGCGATGAGCACGTCGAGCGAAGGCGAGTACCGCGCACATGAAAGGTTGTAGATGCTGTGGAGGACGACGTTCAGGGTGGCGGCGGACTCGGGAAGAAGAATGACCGATCCGAGGTCCTCAGAGAGACCCACAGCCTCGAGCGCAGGGTGGGGGCCTTTCGGAGACTTCATGGGCAGCAGCCCGCGGAAGCCGTTCTCAGAGGCGCCCAGGACCTGATTTGAGTGGACGTAGAAGAAGACGGCGTCCGAGGAAATGAGGATGAGATCAGGCGGGAGCGGGTTAAGGTTGGCGGTGGAGGAGAACGTAGTCGAGACGGAGACAACGGTGTTTGTCTCCGCATTGGCCTCACCAGGCGACCCTTGGTCCGAGGCCTGTACCGTCGCAGAGGATTAGGGCGGATCCAGGAAGATCCATCGCGGAGAGAGATGCTTGTTAGCCGACTGGAGAGAAAGAGACTCTGATTGCGCTTGCTCACCGGTGGAGTGGGCACCTGAGAAGGGGGATAAGAAGCGTACAGGGACGTCTTCCCTAGAACAGACTTTCCGGGAACTGCGGAGCCTTCGACAGGGTCGGTCACAAACTGAAAGACTTGATCCCACTCTTGAGTCTCCATCAGACTGAGTGAATCGGTCGCCGAGGATGCCTTTGGCAGGCGGGCTAAAGTCGTAGTAACACCAGACCTTGGGTGGGCGTGGCTAGGATGCGTATGGACGGGGTGCTGTGAAATATGAGGCTGTTGGGCTACTCGACTGCGTTCGTTGGGTACCGGAGTCGGGACCTGGTACGGGGGACAAGGGGCGGCTTGTAGCGAAAGGTGAGGTGTCTGCGCGCGCGCAGCCGGGGCTGAGGGAGTGTATAAGCATGAGCAGTCCGACTCTGTACGAACTTACACCAGAACTGACCGACGAGGCGGCGGACCCGACAGGCCGGCGGTGGCTGGTGCTTCTCGCTCGCCCAGGCTCGCCCGCTGCTTCAATCGCAGGCTCCCGGCCAGGCACCATTGAACGCACGCGTCCCCGCGCCAGACGCGTTTTCTACGTCGCTTTCTCAGTACCAGCCCGTACGCAGCCACGAGCATGGGAGCACTCACCGCGTCAACAAGGGATATATACATAGACGCGCTACGAAGAGACAACCTCGAACGCGTGTGACACAATCAGAGAACCGTAAAGTTACGCTATGCAATGACGACCAATCGGCATGTGAGATTGGAAATCTCCGGGGTGTGAGTCGCATGTTGTCGCGGGATTGAGGCGTTGTCGACGCGTCGATCTCCACCAACGCACGCGACGGACGGGCGTGTTCCCACCTCGAACGGCGGTTGTATTGCGGGCGCGGAGGCAAAAGCCTGATGATGTTGCCGGACAAGCGAGCCGCCATCTGTTCACCGACGTGGTCAGTGCTTGGAGGCATGCGAAGAGCTCGTCCGGGATTATCAAAGGCGAGCTCAGTGTGGTATTCGCTCCCGCCAGTGAGGAGTCGTCTGGACACCGCGGTCCGAGCAGTGTCGCGAGCTAACCGGAAGCCCTGGGTCACATGATGTATAGGAGACCGTCCTCCCCCACTCAAAGAGGTCTCGTTTAGAGTCTGCCTACGGGAGACTAATAGAGGCGGTTGCGGGTGCGCTGTGCCGCCGCCAGTCTTCCACATTCGAGGTATGGAGGACCGCTCGTCTTGTCTCTGTTATTTGATCGCGGAATGCAGTCAGTATGTTACTCTCGCCCAGCCCGAGAGTTTAGCCACCGACCGACAACTTGAACAAGTACATTTTTTCTCTTTTTGGTGGAGCGTTGCGTTGACCGAAGTGATCAACGCTGGACCTGGCAGTCGACAAAGTCGCCTCCAGGTATCCCGTTGGCGGTCCGGGGGGTTAATACCCCGGATGAGTTGGACCGACAACAAGTACTTGCTTGAGCAACTTAAATAACTTAGTGAGAGTGACGATCGGAGTGAGGCTCGTGAGAACTTCCTCGGCACGGATCCTCTCAATTGGATACTAGAATCCTACGCCGTCTTGCTCTCGTCGTAACATGCATGGCTCGCATTTTATCCTATATAGCATTCTGTGTGCCTTGGGACTTCCTCTGATATACCTCTGTTCCCTGCAAACGTGGTCAAATCTGCCTTACCACTGTGCTGGAACCACTGACAGATGTTCGACTCGCCCAGCGTGAGCGACGACCTGCGATGTACGACAGCAAATTTACCTCCAGAGGCTTGTGGACCAGCGGTGCCCAATCTCAGCGGAGCCGACGATCTGCAATGCACGATGCTCAGGCTTTGCTTGGGCCGAACTCGCTCACCGCCACGCGCGACCCTCTTCTACAGTAAGTGGCTGAGGTCCGGTTGGTGCACCTAGCGGTTGACTGTGAGTGGCATCTTCAAGATCCAATTTCCACATTCCTCATCCCCACGTAACCATTGTTTAGGCTGAAACCGAGACTGACGTGAATCTGGGACGGCGACCAGTCATAAGCTCGCTGTGTTCGGGTCACTAGTCGATTGTCGGCATGAAACGGAACTGCTTATTACCTTGAGCTTGTGTATCTGCAGACCCCGACGCCTTACGGGTTGATCCACGAACAGACGCGCCGCGCCAGACACAGCGCAATGAACCGTTCTGAGTTTCAGAATCGCAACACCAAAGAGTCACCCTGAACCTGTTCGTCCATGCAGGCGCATCTGCCCTCGCATCCGAAGGGCGACGGTGTTGTGTGTCCGAGTCCGTGTAGTCTGGTTCAAGACAACGCTCTTCCGCTATCAAGCCTTTGTATTGCGCCAAAAATGGTATGTCTACCCTTGGCAAACCATAACCGACACTTAGGGCCTTTCACTCCCCACAACTTTGCCAGCGTTAAGCCTCCCTTGTTGTGATACCTGCGCAAGCCATCGTTTCCGTCCCTGTTTGCCTCTCTAGCTTCACTCATTCAGCATAGGCTACAGCAATGCGTTCGAGGTGCGTACAACACCCTTGCTGTCGTGCCGCACCGGGACTGAGATTCGGGGAATTTGGCGGGCTCTGCAGCTGCATATGGAAAAGACACCAAGCAGGCAAGCAACATATTCGTCAGTAGAGCATATTGGAACTTCCCCGAATGACTACTCGCCGGAGGTTCGTGAGCGACATAGAAGGCCCCGAGACTCCTCAGCTCCTTGCGCGCGTTGTTGCATTGATCCTCTACTCAGCATGCGCTTCTCCCAGCGCATACATCCACCTTGAGATGGCGTCCGAGACTGGACCTCGCGTTGGTCCGTTTATCGTTGTTCATCGGTGCGCGAACCCAGTTGGGACACCCGCTTAGCCCTTCGCGCTCCTTCTGCCCAGAGACGCAGTGCGTCGCGGGGCAGATTGGGCGGGGTCGGACGCAGTGATGGAAGAATGGGACGAGAACGGACGGAACAAGAAGAAATGGAACGAAGACGAACGGAGTGGCGATCGACGGAATGGTGACGTTCTCTTCTCAAACATCTCGCCATGGGCCCTCTCCGCTCGTGTTTCACGGGAGGTTCTCGAACACATCGTTCATGCGATGGACCAGCCACGCGCAACTTGTACTCCCCCCAACCACGCGAACGTCGACATGCTCGTCAAGCATTCGAAGAGAAGCTGTGGCGTTATGGCAGGTGGCTATATGCTCGTCGCTCGTCGCTCGAGCCTGGGCGGAAACACGGACACCCATCTTCCGAGTCGTCGTCGTGGGACCCACTTCTGTGCGTCCATGGTTGAATGTGTCAGCCTGACAGACAGGGTTGCATTCCATCCATACGGCATAACGGGCCACACATTTGGTTGTGACCCCTACAATTGCGCTCGCTGTTGCACGGAGCCATTGGACAGCTGGCTCTAGAACGTCGAAGACTTCGTGTGGTTCTCCGTCAACCTAAGTGAGTATACTTTCGTTGCACACGTTTTCAGGCCAAGGCGTCAAGAAACCTTGCGCGTTTGGAATGAAGTACGGAACCATGGCGGTAGAGCAGCCTTGATGCTCGGGGCAGCGCGAGCGGTCTCGTCGAAGAATATTGATAGCCACAGCCCAAGAGAATGTCATGATTAAGGACTGAGATTCTCCGGCCATTCGATCAGGCTTCCCGCTACATACGGAAGGGAAATCAGGCAGTCAATCATTGCATACAATGGCTACCGTGCGTTACCGTTTTGCTCCTCTACTCGCATGGCGCATACACTGAGAGCCTTGACCAGAACCCGCGTCAGTCCGTCCATTATCGTCGGTGCGCGAGCCCAACTGACACGATTACCTAGCTCTTCGCTCCTCCTTCCAAAAGCGCGTGGTTTCTCGAGTGGGATGAATCTTATGACGTCAAACACGTTGAAGACGAATGCAACGAAGACGAATGGAGTGACGGCGGATCAGCCCACCGTGACGCTGGCGGTCGTGGCCCTGGTCTGCGCAGCGTGTCACCCCCGAGTATACTCTACGATCGCGATCCGCCCTTGCGCGACGCTTCGAGATAATATTCAAGCAGTCTCGCAAGTCTGGACATTGCCATGCAGACTCGTTGTCTCGTCGCCCTGTCTGTCCCTCGGTTTGCACCACCCATCTATGCCCTGTGGATCGGACTTCCTGCGCCACGGCGGCGCTCATTCCTGTCAGGTTACAGGGTCTCCGAGTCGATGATGATCGATGTCCCTTGATGGTGTGGCAGAGGCGTCTGGTGACCTGCTCCAGTGATTCTTGGGCCTATCGCGAATCAGTAAGTGTGACATAGGATACCACACTCTACCGCACAGACATATCGCCGTCGCAATGCGCGCACAGAGATTGGGCAACCAAAGACTCGAGACTTGTGCGAGACGCATCTGCGTCTCGCTCACCGAATCAGGCAAGGGCTTGCTTCCATCCTGTTGAACGCTCACTTATGTGTCCTATAGCTTGATGCATCATGATGCCATGCGGACCCGGCTTCAGGGTATGCCGATTACAATTGCGGACTGAGCAGACATCAGTCTCTCATGCTGTCGGTACTATGCTTCCTGTCTTCGAATTCTGGCTCACCGCTCGCTGTGGAACACGTCTCGTATCTTCGACGGATTGTCCGAGCGCGCGAGGCGATAGGGAGCGAACGTCCCATCGGACTGGCCCCATGGATGGTTTGATAAACCGTTTCATCGCCGCCTATCCAGGTCGCGATATCATATCAAGTTGCGAGGAGGTTGACCGTATCTCCCTTGCCCGAGGTCCTTGTCTCGCTTGGGTTCCCGACCTGAGAAACCTAGTCACTACGCTTCTTGGTGGTACAGAACAGACGGATACACTGCATTTACAAGGTGCGCCCGACATATTTTCTTACCGAGCTCATCGGAGTTTACAGTGCGTGTGACTTGGGGTAGCACCCTTGCCAGCACGATGTCTCAGCCAGACAATGACACTCTGCTACAGTCGTCCACTCACGATGCAAATAGATCGCTGTAAGTCTAGTCATCTCTTCGAGTCTTTGTATTCTGATGTACCCTTGAGGAGTGATATCATGCAATTGCCCCCGATCATTGCTGCCAACCAGCGACGCGAGTTCCCTATCGATATTTGGGAGCGTGTCATCGAAACTCTGGCTTCAGAGACCATCCTCGCCGATCGTCGCAACTGGTCTGTCCCTGTGGAATGGAAAACTCTGGTCGCCTGTACCCTAGTGTGCAAGGCATGGTACCATCGCAGCTGGTTCTGCCTCAACCACCATGTTACGTTGCGTCGGCGCGAGCAGGTCACGAGGCTTTTCAACAGCTCCGTGCCGTACTGCCGCTACGGAGAGCAGTGACACGCGTTACAATCGCAGGTGGTCTGGATAGCACCTCGAGCGCCTACGTATTCCACATCTGGGACGCTTTGCGGCAGCACTGGCGCGCCCTGACATGTTGCCCCAATTGACGAAGCTGAGGATTCGACACGCCCATTGGAGGGCGGCCGACATCCCACCTCGTTCGGTAGCCTTCCTGGATACCTTCCGCTCTGTCCGTTCGCTGCAGCTTGTCAACATTTCCTTTCGACTGCCTCACAGTTGGTCGATTGATAGCAGCACTCCCTGCCCTCACTTGGTTGCACTGTGTTTCGTGTACTATGTGACGGGGCAGAGCGAAGGACTCGAAGCATTCCTGCCACAGAGCCCACCTCACTCCGCAAGTTGTCACTCTGCGAACCCGTGGAACTCCAGTTCCAAACATCCCTCATCCGTTTGGAGAAGTGCACGGTTATAAACTGCAGGACTCCAGCTCGAGATATACTCCCATCCACGTCACTCTCGAATCAGGCAACACTCAGCGACTACTAGATTGAATCGCCAGTTCCTGCAACTTGTCAGTTGGAGCTACATATATTGGATGTTCCCCTCAGATGCAGGCGAGGCTCTACGTGAGTATTCGTCACGATTTGTCGATGTTTTCAGGCTGACATGTGTCATGCACAGTTTCGCACGTCAATCTTGGCAAACTCAAGTTGAAGCGACTCGCCATCGGATTACATGCCCACTAAACCGGATTACTCCTGGATTGCTCCGTTGATATCTACTGTATCATCAACCACGATCGAAACACTCGCATTCACGTTCAGGTCCCACAACACGAATGGCACGGAAGACAGGATGAAGATCCTGCTGGATCGCCTGGCGCAGCATGCTGATCTCAAGTTGCTCGATGATGCGCTGGCCAGCGATCGTTTCGAGAACCTTCACAAAGGGGGGGTTGACATTTCCCTCGGACTCTCTCGTGCGCATGACCCCTAGGGCTTGGATGGATAGGTCAACAAAAGGAGAAATGGCAGGAGCTCATCAGGCAGAAGATGCCTCAGTCCGCGAGAAGAGGCATTCTGAGGTATGACGTGCACGATATCGCGATGATCATATCTGACGCGTAGCATTAGCATTGGCTTGTCTCCCGAGGAGTAGGAACCTGAGATCTTGGGAGGCATGTAATTGCCGCAGTGGAGAGCATTCAAGTTGAAAGCGAGGAAGGCTGACAAGACGGTCTTTGCTACCGTGTGGCCCTACCGTACGTTTGCGGAGAGGCGATAAGTACGCAGGTTGGGACTGGTAGGTGCTGGTGCAACACGTCATCGCCTGTTCTTTGACTTCGCCCCCGCCTCTCCGCCTCTGATCACTCTGGCTCATCAATGATTCTCTTCGACGGACTCGGTATAACTAATGAACACACTCCCTTCTACTCTACCGCCACTCTACTGGCGGTGCGCCAGCGATGAGCTGGAGGTGGCGACGCGACCGTTGGTTCGTCGTTAAAGCCGGAAAGGGATGTCCATCACCACCGGGTGTCACTAGACCGCTGTACGGTTTCTACCCTTCGTACTTCCTGAGCTAAACATCGTCCTTCATTCACTACATGTTTTGCTTAAACATCGCTTTCCCTCTTGTTTTTCTCCATCGCTTCTCGCTGTCACTGGGCTGGATTGTCCGTCTCGATATCGTAGCTCTCTCCGCTGCCGCCACCAATAGAAATGATAAATGGTCGTACATCTTTGCGAAACTCGTTCCATGGCACGCCAGAATAGCCCCGCTATCTGCGTGATGCCCGAATGAGCTGCACGAGCGACTGTGCCCGCGCCCACCAGCTGTTGCCATAGGCAAAGCGATCAGCTCGCTGACGAATTCCCTGAAAGACCTCATGAATTGTATGGGCAGCAGGGAGAGGCGGGTATACGTACCAGCTGTCCTTCAATGAGCCGACGGGGTAGTCGAGTTGCCGAGGAATTGTTGTCTGCATGGCCCACCCGAAGCGGTCCTCCACGATTGCCTTTGTCGTCGTGAGCGCTCGGAGACCCTCAGCGCCCCCTGCGATTGCGATGACGAGTGAGATCACAGCCATGCATGTTGTCCATGAACCACTGCGCACCAAATCTGCCGTAACCACTCGACTTCGTGCCACCGAACGGAAGATCTTGGCTGTTAAGAACATATCATGTCAGGGGCCCCCCCATCGTAAGTTGCCACTCACTTCAACTGCAGCGGAGGTCAGTCAGGACGATTCTCGGTGAGCACAAGCACACTCGCTCACGTAGAACTCGCCATAGCCGTTGATAGAGACCATGCCGCACTCCAGCTGCCTCGCCACCTTGACGCACTGCTCCTGATGGGTCCGAAGACGCTCGCTCCGAGACCGTAGCGTGTGCCATTGGCAATGTCGATGGCCTCCTGAACAGTTTCGTACTTGATAATGAGAGTACGGGCGCGGAGACTGTAGTCCAGAAGCTTGGCTCAATCTTACTACCATGTACACCAGAGATTGACCACTCACGCTCGCGTTGCGCGCATTGCGACTGGGGGCTCACATCGCCGATGACGGTCGGTATGAAGTATGTACCATGCTCAAGGTACGGATGCCTGTACCGCTCTCCACCTTGGAAATCAAGACCGGCATTCGCAGCAAGCCGCACGAGCTCCTCCGTGTGTCGCACCCTGTCTTCGTTGATCATCGCGCCGACGTCTACAGTGGGTACGAACCCATCGCCGGGATTAGTGAGCGTCGATCCAAGCCGCAGCTCCTCTGCGCGACGCTGAATATATTGTGCAGTTCGTCGTACTGCGAGCTATGGACGATGAGCCGCTCGATGCCGATGCAATTCTGGCCTGCGTTATGGCTAGAGCACTGAATCAGGAGTGGATAACGGGCCAGGTACGAGGGAGTCACTCACAAGATACCACGCATCCAAAGACTGGCCCATTGCTTGAGGTTCGTGTACGGCAGGATGATGGCCGGGTCTTTACCACCGAGTTCCAGAGTGACTGGTGTGAGGTGCTCAGTTGCGGCCATCGCTACCTGTCGCCCGACGTCCTCCGACCCAATGAAGGTGATGTGACGAATGATGGGAGACCTCGTGATGGTTCTGCATCCTCTATATAGCAGCACACGAGCTGTTCGCAGACGGTTCAGTAGGAGCTCCAGCATCTAAGTAGTCACAACTCACCTGGATCAGTTCAGGATCGCGCCCGCACGCCCGCAGACACTCCCTGACCGCCTCGACGAACCACGTTGTCGACCAGACTACATTTTTAGAACATTTGAGCACAATAGCATTACCGGAGAACAGGGCAGCAACGATAGGCGACCAGGCATTGTAGAGGGCTACCCAGGAGCGTCAGCATTGGCACAGCTCGAACTCTCCGGGAGTGCACGCACGATAGTTCCAAGATACGATGGCCGCTACGACCCCGAGCGGCTCATAGCAGACCCAAGATTTTTGTAGAACAGGAGGAGGTTGCCCCGCCTGCTTTGCGGACGCAGCTGCTCTTCTCCGTGTTTGATCAGCCAATCCAACTTCGAACATGTCGTCATAATTTCTCCCAGTGCGGCATCGAGTACTATAAGATGGGCGATATCAATGCATTGCACGAGCATGGCATATACCGGCAGCACTCACGAGTCTTCCCGGTGTCGCGGCACACAACCCTCGCACATGTCTCCTGATTATCGACGAGCCATTCCTTCAAGCTGATCATGACACGTCTGCGATCCCGGAATGAGGTCTTCTTCCACTCCTTCTGGGCGTCCGCTGCACGCGCGATCTTGTTTAGAATTTGACCCGTGTTGTCCGCTGGTAAGGTGTCGAGATAGAAGCCACCAGTGGGGTCGAAACAAGTGATATATCTGATGCCCTCGATCCAAGGCGAAGGTCTGAGCTCCGGGTGACGTTGATGCGACTCCACGTTAGGATTCGGGATCGTGCGCGCTTCGAAGCGGGGGCCTATCTGCTGCAGCAGGATCATCATGAGCGGCCTTACTGAACGTCAAAGGGGGACACACAGGAGGTGGTGGTATCCTGAATGGCACGGCATTGTTATGGAAACCGCGGTTGATGACAAGGCTTACGCCCACAACGAAGAACAGAGAAAGCGGCAGCAAGAAGCTAGGGCCGTCTTCGTCCATTGCGATGTCGTAAGTGACACGAAGGTCTCGTAGTAGAGCAGAGCAGAGCGAGGAGGCCTAGAGGAGACAGACGTCTTGTCCGAGTCGCTGGTTCGCAGTCAATTGAAACGATTGCCTGAACTCGCGACGCTACAAAAGAACATGATTTCAGTGAGAGCACACATCAGTCAAGTTGAAAGCGACTCCGCACTGTGCGAGCACTGTTGATCGCTCTTGGGGCGGTACTCCGAGAAGTCAGCACCGGACGAAGGAGAGAGAGCAAGGACAACAGAGGCAAGTACTGATAGGAAGTATTTCACACATTTGTAGTGTGCCGGCACGGATAGATGCGTTGATTGAAGATGCATACACACGGCGTCGGAAGCGGTGTGTTCAACTTCTAATGGACGCCATGAGGTCTAGGCTGTTCATAGGCTATAGCCGACTCGGATGGCCCTCAGTGGCCTGAAGCCTCTGCAAGGTGGGTAGGTTATCGTCAGCGTCCATGATGTCAACCCACACCCGCTCACTGGCGATTAAACGAGAAAATGAGTACCCGGGGAGAGGACTGGTCTCCTTCTATGCAGTGCGCTTATAGCAACATGCTGTAATTTTGGGAAGCGCGTGCCACTGCGACGCAGCCATGTCCAAACCTTGTTCGATGAATGTTATAAACAAACTTAATCAGTGCGCACCGCATCGACGTGCAATCCTCGGGGAATGCTGCACGTACACACATACTGGGCGACGCGTTGCGCTGGGTTCCGAGTATCAGCAAAGACAAGTCGGGGACTGCGGAGGTGGATGTAACATCCGCGAAGCGCACGAAATCACAGCTTCACAGTTCGTCCGCGACTTCGGAGGAGGAAGTACGCGCACGGCACGTGATATGCGAGAGTTACCGTGGATTGTGGGTCGCATTGTCTAGCGGGCTACAAAGCTTGCGCTCTCTCCGGTCTATGACCGGACACCACAGTCATCCGGAGTACCGAGTGCCCTCAAGACACCGAAGGCTATGCAAGAGGTTCCATCAGTGCGTATATCAAAGGCGAGGCAACCACCCGCGTACCGATTATTCCAGCCGCTCGTATGCATCCGAGTTCCTCGTGTGGTCATGGAGGCGTCGCTGGATGTTGTGATCATGAAATTCTGGTGCATACACGAGGTCATTGCCGAAGTCACGGGCAACATCCGTGAGGAGCCACGCCAAGAGGTCGCGAGGGAGCCGTAATAGCTTGGATGAGCGCACTGCGCAGCGAATTAACAGAAATGCGCCTAAGTACTTCAATTCGAACTCGGTTACTTGCGCCACAAAACGAACTGTCCGTCTGGCCGAGCCTCGGGTCAAAACGGCCACTCAAGTACTCAAATACTCACCTGCGAGACGAGCCTGTTTTGTGCTTGGAGATGCATGATCGGCCTTTTGTGGGGTGTAGACATAGTGCAATTCATGGCAAGCTCAGGCTGAGCACTTGAAGGCTTTGATAGCGAGCGCGCTAAACCCTGGCGATATGTAGAAATAACAAAGTAAGACGAAAGACCAGCTTGGGATCAGCCTTCCGAGTCCGTGGCGTGTGCTTATAGTGTCCCCGTGGCTCCCCATGGCGTGCAGCAGTGGACAGATTGAAGTTCATGGAAAGCTGAATACTTGGAGATTGAAAGCTTTGGCTAACGAGGGCGAGCGCGCGTAGCAACCATCCTTGCCGAACAGACTTGCAAGTAAGACGGAAGGCAAAGGCAGCTCGACGACGAATTCGAGTCCGAAGGAGATTCAAGCCGGCGTCACGCCGACGGTCGTGAGTTGCCATATACAGGTTACATACACGAGATGTGACCCATTAAGACTTACTGAACGCAACTGCTCTTAAATGCCGCCTACACCCGCTCGTGCTTGAGAATCCTACTCAGGTTCTTGCGTGCGCCAGATAAAATATCCTAATCACCAAGGCTGAGGGAACTGCCAACTCTCCTCGGAGATTAACTTCCGCTTGCTGTGAGTCAGCACACTTTGTCGCCTTCCTCAATTATCCGAACACATCTACTACAGATATACTCGGAGATGTCGTCCACTCTGCCGCACGAAGTGGTTGACTACATCTCGAGTTCTTATGGGACGACGTGCGGTCATTGATCAACTTCTCCTTGACATGCCACCGCTACTACGACGCACCCATCTGTAGCCACCTCCTGAGACCTCTGCATTCGATATACGTCTATAGCCGTCGCGATCTGGACTTCGTATCGCGCGTCCTATCCTCGAAGCGACGAGAAAGTTCTACGAGCAACACGACCTCAGGTTCCTCAATATTTCTGAGCGTTCGCGGAAGCCCTTCGCACATACCGTGCCTCTTTGCATTTCACCATCGCATCTACCGCATCTGGAAACCATCTCCATGCACAGCGTCAACTGGACGACATTCAGACCCCCTGTGTCCTTCTTTCTTCGGCTGGCGCAATTTGTCTCCGTGACGCGCCTCGAGCTGTCGAGCTGCCGCTTCCGTTTCGCCCACGACTTGCGCAGGCTCACCAATTCTCTTCCCAATCTGGCGGAACTGCAACTGAACAGGATCAGTTGCGCTTTTTCTGCCGTCATGGAACAGCCCTCTCATGTTATACAGACGTTGGCGAAGCTCGACATGCGGCTAGTCTGCCTTGAAGGGCATCCGGATTCGTTGCTCGCTACTTGTGCGAGCTATTCGACTGTTACCCATCTCCAGGTACAGACGGAGTGGTTTACCTCTCTTGGCCACTTCCGTAACTTCGTCGAAGGCTTCCCAGTCCTGACGACACTGACCATCATTCTGGGATATGGACGCACCTGGGATTCTGCTGTGATGGCTGGGCCACCGTCGCTGGAATCGCATTCATCGGTCCCATCCCTCGCCACGTTCACTCTTATTTGTTACAGGAGTGATCTATATCACTCTGCGCTCATAGAGCAGACCCTCGCCTGGGCAGCGGGTACCCCTTCAGTTACTACGTTGAGGGATCTGCGCATAGGCGTGGCGGAGTACTCCACCATAGCCGGACTTACCATCGGGCTCGTGCTGGAGAAGGTGTCTCATACGCTGGAGACCCTACACATAGAATGGAGAATCCCTGGTGAGTGTAGCCTCACATTCTCTTGCTCTCGCTGACGTCGTCGTATATAGGCAGCACATTCTCACTCATGGGTGACTGCCTGGAGACCCTCCACTTGACCATCCACGTTGACGAGGATACACGCGCCTTCGAGAGAACCCGCTACACGATCGCTATGCACTCTCCAGCATCACCAGTCGCAATCTACGAGAGATACATCTATGCGTAGTCTTCCATTACAAGGACTATCCCGCATGCGACGTCGTATCAGGCGTGGCGGAGCCCCGGCACGTCGACTCGCTCGAATCAATTCTATCGCGCGAAGTCTTCGATGGCCTTCCTCAGGATTCTCATGGCGTCTCGCTTACGATCAACGAGGACGATGACCTCGAGAACCCAGTACTCGACGCGGCGTTGATTGCGATCCCTGCGCTCTTCGCGCCGTGGGACGCGCGCGGAATCCTCGAAGTATATATACCCCGCATGTACCGGTACAATCCAATCATCAATTTTCAGAAGACCCAAACATAGGGCATACCTCGATCGCGCCGGCTGTCCACGATGCGGATGTGTCCGGGCTCGCAGATGTACCGTAACGTGCACACGCCTGCATGGCGGTATCCAGCCACGAGGAGCGGATGGCAACGGGAGTCAACGGCACAGGGATTTGACGTATCCAGAGAGGGCAGTTATATTGCTACAGTTTCGCCTAGGGACCAGTCTACGTCTAACACACAATTGAGTCTGCCATGCCAGACTATCAACGATCTGCGTTGGAGAGCGGGCGGAAGCGATGGCTCACCAAATGCGCGAATCTAACTCTAGCATGTCGTCCACAATGCCTGGCTCATGGGCCAATAAGACCGTGCGTGCACAAAGAAAGAACATATATGAACACACCGAGATTCTAAGAGAAGAGTTCGCTCTAATAGCCGGAGGAACCGAATGGCATGCTCACGCACACCAGCCTATCACATAATGCACGTACTCCACCTCCTGCGCGGCACCGCTCCTCGAGCGCACCTCGCCGCTGGCTTCGCAGACAATGATGTCCTTCGACAGTATGATCAGGTCCCCATTCGGACCACCCTTCCCGGAAGAAGGGAACAGCTCCTCGACGGTACTCGACTCGAGCGTGTGTGTTGGCCGCAGCGGGATGATCAGGTGGAACGCAGGCGGTAGGCGGCCCGGCCTGCGGAGGAGCTTCTCCACGCAGTTCTTGATCCAGTGTGCATGCTCCGCCTCGTATATGATGTCCGCGCCGAAGATAAGGTCAAACGGCTCGTCGAACGGCGCGGCTGGAGCGTCTAGGGCGGGGAACTTCGCCCAGTCGAGAACGTGCGCGCTAACGGACGTTGAACCAGAAGACAATCCATGGAAGTTGGAGGCGATGTTGTCCCGTAGGTTTGCGAGGACAGACGGGTGGAAGTCCGTTGCGACTACCGAGCCGCCTGTACCGCCCTCCGCATCGAGCAGCTTGCCGAGTGCTACGCTGACCAGGCCCGTCCCCGCGCCTAACTCCAGTACACGCAGATTTGCTGTGGCGAGCGTAGCCCGAAAATGTCGGAGTCTTCGACGAGCATCTCAGCGAGGAGACACGCGCTCCCCCACGTCTGCGCGCCGACGCTAGAGTAGTCCTGGTTCTCGAGCGGCACGTCCGTCAGCTGGACCTCAATCGCACGTCGCCATTCTGAAAGCGAAAGGTCCGAGTTATCGTGCCAGCGGAGGCGGTGCCCGCACAGATCGCCAGCAGGGCAGATGCCTGCTGGAGGAGGGCCTCGAGGCTCGGGGTCCCTGCTGGTTCGTCCGCATCTTCGTCAGCAGATGCAAGGAGCTTGTAGACCTGCGAGACGAGCGCGGTGAGCCACCTGATCGCGTAGGCGCGTTCGAAGGCGTCCGAGCGGAGGGCCTCGAAGATGGGATCCGACGAAGGATGAGATCCGGACTTGAGAGACGCAGCGAATTCGGTGGGGTTATTCTGCGGGCGGTGACGATCGACGCGCCGGATGCCGCGGACGTCTGGATTGTAGATTAGTCGCAAGTAACGGACGGCCTTGGTGAGATCCTCAGCTGAATACGTTTGGATCTTGCCGATGGGTGGGAGGTAAGTTGAAGGTGCAGATAGGATGGTCATGCAGCTCCGAGTCTAGTATGGTATCTAGAATCTAGCTTGCAGTCTATATCTATGTTCCTGCCGACTGAGTGAGCTCGCCATCTCACGCGAAGTCTTCACAATGTGTAGAAGCTTACAACGAAGACTTGCGGTGTGGTTGCGGTTAGAAGTCAGAGACTGCCAGTGTTCTGTACCTATAAAGTTGAGCCTGAGAATGCAAACGACTGCAGAACAAATGTCACGCGTGACGAATCAGTAACAAACTCACTGTGACAGCTACTCACCATAATAATGACGTCAGACGTGGTTCAGCGACACCGTCATAAAGTGGGCTGAGTGGGGTCGTCCACCTGTATATAAAGCAGCTCGAAGCAGAGCAGCAGCAGCAATCACTTCTTCTCAACGACCATCACGACACTGTATTATCGCATTTTTTATTCTCAATATCACTATGGCCAACACGAGTGGAAACGGCGCAGGTGCCAACTTCGGTCAGAAGGTTAGGTGAGTGGGCAGAATGGCCTATAACAAAGGCATTTCCCTGAAAATAGAATTATAGAGGAGCTTGGAACGCTGTAGAGGGTAAGTCAAAGCAGTTGTGGATGTTGCAGGCGATTGACAGAGATCGCAGGCGCCGGCGACAAGCTAAGGGGCGGTGCCATGGACTTCGTCGACTCTGCCACGGGCACCGGTGGGCACCACGCAGAGACAGATGTGGGTGACGCAAAAATGCGGCAAGGTGTTGCGCAGACGAGGCAACCCGCTACCACTGGCACCGCTACCACCACAGCTGCCCCTGCCTCGACCACGGCGAACGCGCCCACTACGGCTGCCCCTGCCTCGACCCCGACGAACGCGTCCACTACAGCGGCCCCCGCCTCCGCCCAGACGAACGCGTCCACTACAGCGCCGGCTGTCGGTGCTCAGCCGTCCAACACTGCAGCGCCGGCCGTCGGTGCCCAACCGTCCACCGCCGCCACTACCAACGGAAATACGGGTGTTACAGGCACCACCAACTGAGCAGTTTGTACATTACCTGCCGCAGAAGTACGTGTTTAGTCCGACGTTTCCTCACTGTCGCACTGACCATGGCAGTAGACCACATACCCGACTTGAAGTTCGTGTACCTTGTAGACTGTAATCGACGAACAGCATGTAATCTCAGCCATATACATCATATGCATCTTGTGGTATGAAAGATGGGAAGCTCCAGCTTACCTCGATGAGAGCATTTCCCGAGCAAGTCGACAAGCGTGCGCAGACGTACGTGCCCTGCAGCTGAACTGTGCAGCGGAAGCACCCCCGAACTTGCCACTACGCCGAACGTTTGTGGTCATTCTTGGTAGGATTGGTTGGGACAATGAGCCTCGCTTGATTGTTTACGTTGCTGTGCTTCATTTTGATGGTTCAGCGCAGGTTCAGCGTGTGTCTGACCACGATGTAGGCATCGTGGTCTCGCCTAAGGAAGGGTGACCGCGCGACGGCCTCGCGTACGAATTCCGTACGCAACGCGTCCACGTGACGATAGGCCCGTTTTGTAGTTGAGCAGAACAACTTCTTGCTATAAGAACAAGCCCGAGCGTTTTCCACGGCCTGAAGAGCATCGTTCTGACAAGATCTTGTCTAGATCCGACTTGTTGCTGCTTCTGTCGGCATTCAGCACCCTCGGGATATGCGTGACAGGTACACACGTGGGGTCACAACAGTATCCGTGACGACCGGAAAAGGGAATTCTGTTGTAAAGGAAGATGCAATGCGCCAAGCGCGTGCATGACTCTCCCTGATTCATTTCAGCAGAGCGCGAACAGGCGCTTTGTTCGATCTTCCCTCCCGCAACGCCCATCCACGTACATACAGAGGTGAGAGCGATGCAAGCTTGAGCTGCCGAGGTCCGCTGGGCCCTCCCCTCCTCAAGCACAAGGTCGACTGCTTGTTGGTCTTCGCCATGGAATCTCAGGAAGAACGCCAACAGTTGGAGATTACAGCGCTCAAGGTACGCACCCGGGTAGAGGTTCGAACAATAATATTGGGAGGGCTGACGGGAACGGGCAGAGTATTTACGACAATGACTTTATCGACTGCCCCCCTCCAAAGGTTTGGAAGGTACGCCCGTTATGTTTTGTTTCCGTTCAGTACATCCGACTTCGAGTGCCCACGTTGAGGGAACCGGGCCACCCATTCGACCTGCCAAATAGCTCAGATTGTCACATTGCCTATCATTGGGCTTTGCCTTGATGCCCCTGTCTTGTGGGTGCTACATCTCGTTGTTCGCTGCGTTCCACCGCGATGCAGGACCTCACAGTCGACAAGGCGCCCTTGTATTGCTCGTTGTTCTGCCGGTGAACGCAGCTTTTAAATTCAGTCGTCATAGGTGCCGCTGAAGAGTTGCCGTCACGCCTGGAGTTAAGATCGTTGTTGAGAGTGTGCCTGATACCTATGCACCATCGTCGCGACATCTAATCTCTTATGTGCTCCTTCTTTCCATTCATGTTAGGGCAGTCTGCAGGCGACTCTTTAAGATGCGAATTGACCAGATGTAGAGCGCCGTCTGTCTGGGCCTGCCGCCTTATTTCCACATGTCGAGCGTCTTGTCGCTCCTCGAGCAGCGCACTACATTCTGGTCCTTGGCGTTGAGATATCGGATCTTCTCATTCCATCTGTTAGGATCTGTGTACTGGCATTCCTTTGATTCAAAGGCACTCAGAAGTCGGGTTACCTGTCTGTTGTTCCTTGAACTGATGCCTTAATGCAGGGAGCACCACGTTTGCCCGAGTTCATCATCAAGGTCTCTCACCCCGACCCCGAACACACTGACAAGATCTATTTCCATTTACACACCAAGTGAGTCTGGTCCCTTGCTTTGGGAAGTGCTTCTGTCGTCGCCATCTTGCTGGGGATCGCAACGTCTGTTTGAACAGACGACCATTGGGGTCCCGTGGGGTTAGGGTTTGCCTAGCTAGGTGCTCAGAAGGATCGCTCCGCCAATGGGATTCCTTCTGTCACTGACTGTTTTAACACAGGTTTCCCAAGACATACCCCACTATCGCATGTCCGACATTCACGATACAACAACCTATCCACGGTCTCAAGACCAATGACATAACGCAGCTCTCGAATACCATCCATGCGGAAGCGCAGAAACAGAAGGGCGAAGAGATGGTCTTCCAGATCGTCACCTTCGCACAGGAGTGGATCACGCACAATGTGAAGCCTCCTGTCGAGGTCGTCGGATCTCTAGCGACGGAGATGAACCGACGCGCCCACGAGGAAGAACTGGTACGTCATATTGCATTTGCGACTGGCGATTTCGACTGGTGGTGGCTGACGCTCGGTCGGCAGGCGAAGAGGCAGAAAGAGGAAGAACAGGCGGAGCAGGAGGAGGAGCGTAACCACCAGCTGGCTCTGGAACTTGAGGAGCAGATCCGTGTAGACGCGTATCGACAGCAGCTTGAACGGGAGCGGTTGCAGCAAGTGCGCAAGCGAGCGATGTCCGACGCAACGGAAGTTCCAACCACAGAAGATCTTACTCCGACCGAGTCGTTCACCCAGGAGATCGAGTGGCAGGGTGCGCGGTTCAGCAAGGTCAAGCTGTTCCATCCGAGGCAAGGTAAGTGCTACTTGAGTAAGTGACGAAGCCGTTTCTGACGAGTGAGTAAATCAGAGTGCTTAGGGACCATGTACCAAGCCGATCCTGTATGCGAGGATGACGACCAGAAGAAGACGCTGCCCCTCGAACTGCTCTCCATCACATTCCATGCACAGTACTACACCACAACGCAAGGTAAACTCGTTCAGCAAATAGCTGTAAGTTGCATGGCACTAAAACTGGTGCACAGGCAGGAAGAAGCTCAAGCAGCTCGAGAGCGAGATCCAGCGCCTCACGCTCATCCGCCACGCGAATGTTCTGACGACTCTAGCAGTGAAGCTGACTAGTCCCACTTCGAGCGGGTCTCCTCGACTGATCATCCTGACCGAGCAACGGCCGGCCGTGACGCTCAAAGACGTCCTCGAGGATTGCGACTGGCTCCGCGAAGACCGTGCATCTGTACGTAATACTGAGTACCATCTCGCAATCGCGCGACTGAATCTTTCGCCGTATACAGGACTACCTCCTACAGATACTTTCTGGTTTGCAAGCCATTCACGCCCGTGAACTTGTACATCGCGGGCTATGCATCAACCATATCGGGCTTGCACCGCGCGAAGAGGGAGGCAGACGAAGATCGTCAAAATTTCAAGGTGCGTACCACGTCCGCCTTCTCGATCTCACCGCTCCGACCCTTTGGGTTCAACATGGACCCTAAGGTGGACGAGACGCCCATACCGGAAGGATGGTAAGTTCAGGTGCAGTAATGCAACGTTAAGTGATTGACGAGGAGGGTAGGTGGCCCCCGAGGCGGTCGAGTCGCCACTGGTGTACACCAGTTCCGAGACATTCATGCGGTAGGGATCATACTCTCCAGATGTTGATGGGCAGCGATGTTGCGGAGCGTTTCCCCGACGTGCACACGGCACTGCGGAACTGTACGAAACTTCGTCTATGGGAGTGCTGGTCTGTTAATGACGTTGACTGCGGCAGCTTCGATCTCCCTCATCTGCAGCAGCAAGCGGTCGACATGCTGACACAGAGCAAGAAGCATCCGGTTTCCTCCGGCAGTCTGCTTGCTAACATGCAAGGCGCCCTGTCTCCCTGCCACAGTGCGAAGTGCAGCCATACCCATCCCAGGTACGCTGTCTATAGTTAGTAGTAACTGTGCAAGACGGTATTGTCAGGCACCGCGCGAACCCCGGTCCAAAGACGCCTATGTGGCATCCATTTGTGAATGGCTCTCCCGAGACTGATTACTTCAGGATGCCGCCTCCGAAAGCAAAGCACGCTAGCAGGTGGAAGGAGGACTGGGAAGAACTCGAGCTTCTGGTAGGAGCACAACGTTTATAGTGCTCAACGTGCATTCTGACCTGCTCTACTGCACACATAGGGTCGCGGCGCGTTTGGGTCCGTCGTCAAAGCCCGTAATAAGATCGACTCTCGTATCTACGCAGGTGTGTGATGACCACTGAACGTTGACGCTACTGTCTTTGTTCATGACGATCAACAGTGAAGAAGATCAGATTGCGTGCAACCCAGAGCGACAGCAAGATCTTCCGAGAGGTCAACGCCTTAAGCCGCTTGAACCACCGCTCTATCGTCCGCTACTACACGACCTGGGTGGAAACGTCGGAGCCAGACTCTACGGCAGTGTCGTCCGAGTCTGATCGAGAAACGGCAACAGACGGCGACACGTCGGTACCCGACTCGCGCTCGCGGGATCCGACCCTGACCCTTTCACCGTCGACCTCGATGACATAGGCTCCGGGAGTAGACACTCTTTCCCCAGCATCCACTTCACGCGTTCGGGCTCGGCGGACCCCGAGAAAGGGAGCGAGTCTGCGTCTAGCGGGGAGAGCGAAGAGGCATTCGACAGTCTCTTCAAAAGCAACGGGTCCTTTGCTGCGAACCCGGCACCGACTGTCTTCAGGACGCTATACATTCAGATGGTCAGTCATTTCTCTCGGGTCGACAAGACATAGTGACATGACTCTTTCTCGCAGGAGTATGTAGAGCGCCAAACTCTGAAGGAGGTGCGTGTTGCATCAAGCTGATTGACGGATGCGATCAGCTTATGACATAACTCAGCGCATTGCTGAAGGGCTTTCTGAGGAAGATGCCTGGCGGTTGTTTCAACAGATTGTTGACGCACTCGTGCACATGTCCAGCCTCGGCATCGTAAGTGGAACCATTCACCTACTGGCAACATGGCTTGCTCATATCATATTACGCGTAGCTACATCGAGATATTAAGTTAACCAACATCTTCATAGGTATGTGTCTGAGATGTTGCTGCATGAAATACGTCCTAATCTTCCCGTAGACGGCAAGGGAGATTGCAAAGGTATGGAATCTCCGCTGGTACGCCGGGGTTCACCATCACTGACATGTCTCAGTTGGCGACTTCGGTCTTGCAACTTCGAGTTTGGCCGCTGTTGATCCTTCTGATGTCACCGCTCCCAACGTTCAGGATGCGGATATGACGTTGGGTGAGTCCTATTTATACTACGTTGAATGGTACGGTGACGCTACATACAGATGTCGGAACGAGGCTTTACATTGCTCCGGAAGTACAATCTTCCAGGGGAGGACCTCGCGACCACACGAAAGCTGACATCTACAGCCTTGGAGTGCGTCATTCTTAGTCGAAACAGTCGTGCAACCGTTGACGGCATATCACAGGTTGTCTTCTTCGAGATGAACTACACGTTCTCGACTGGTGCGGAGCGTATCGCCGTCCTAGAGGATCTGCGGAAGCTCGGTATCTTCTTCCCTATCAGTTGGCAACCACACCGTGCGAGACAACGACGGAGTATGTAAATCGACCACGCTCCTTCACTCAGCGCTGACATCGTGCAGTCATCACTTGGCTATTGCAGCACAACCCGAATGATCGACCCACTGCGCTGGAACTGTCGCAGAGTTCATTGTTGCCTCCGCGTCTGGAAGACGAGTACTTCAAGGGTGCTTTGAAGATGATGAGTAAGTGTCTTGCTGAAATCGTACCTGACAATCTCCCTTACTGTATCGTTCAGCCAAACCGGATTCACCTCACTTGCAGGCTGTCCTTTCTTCGCTGTTCAATCAACCTGCAAAGCCCGTGCGGGGCTTTCTCTACGACACACAAGCCGGGCTTCTGGAACATGTGACGCTGAATGGCAAGGTTATTGATTGTCTCGTGGAGATATTCCGTCTTCACGGCGCTGTGAATATGGAGCCCCCCTTACTCATGCCAAACACGAATCCTGAAGAAGAGCGCAACCGCGCAGTCTTTTTGGACCGACATGGCGAAGTCGTCGCATTACCGAACAACGCTCTTTTGCCTTTTGCTAGGTTAGCGGCTCGAGAAGGAACCAAGCGAATCAAACGATTTTACATCGGCGATATCTACCGACCGAAGTGTGTGATTGTTGTGCGATCTGCTGCTTTACCACTGACCACATCATGCGCAGCGTTGTCTCCGGTCATCCCAGGGTAGCAAAGGCAGCAGTGTTCGATATCATCACCCCGGATCTGGTGGTCGGGCCCACTGCTGCCGCTGCTGAAGCGCTGTCAATCGTCAACGACTGCCTCAATAATTTTGCGAATCTGGCCCAATTGTATGAGATTCATATATCACATTCAAGAAGTAAGTGTCTTGCTAGACCATGTGAGCTATTTGCTAACCCTGATGTAGTCCTCGATGTCGCCTTGGACCGTGTGCCCAGCGATGTGCGCGATGCAGTCATGGACATACTCGACCAAACGAAGTCTTCTCAGTCTCAAAAGCGTTCCATGCTACTGCGCAAGGGCATCTCGAGGAATGTTGCGGACGAACTTGAGCTATTGTGCGATGTTGGTCAGTAGCGAACTTATATTACTCCCGGGCGCCCCGTTGACAATCAGTACAGACGAGGACATTGACAGCGTCGTATCACGCCTGGAGAAGGCAGCACCCGCACTACTACCTGTTCTCATTCCCTACATTCAGGATGTCAAGAGCACGATTGCCTTTGCGGCGGCTTCGGGAGTGACGCGACCCATCCTCTTCAATCCTTTGATGACGAGCAATCGCAACCCGTACTTCAAAGACGGAGTCTGCTTTGAAGTAGTAAGGCGCAACAAGAGGTCAGACATCTTGGCAGCAGGCGGACGGTGAGTAGTACATTCTCGTTCAGAACTCGAGAATTTACGATAGGGGCAGGTACGACAACCTCATATCTCGGCTTTCTCCACCCAAGCCCAAGTCCGAAATGACTTGCGCTGTCGCCGTTCAAATTGCTCTTGACAAGATTACCGCTGCACTGGCGGCTTTCCAAAGCGCGTCGGTCAAGACTCTTCTCAAGGAGCATCGCTCATTTGGCTACTGGAGCCCACGCCGTTGTGATGTGTACGTTGTCTCATACCAGCCTGGGTATCTCGCCGATCGCCTGGAAGTGGCAGCCATGCTCTGGCAGCACAACATCAGCACCGATGTCATCTATGACTCCAGCATCGCCGACGGCGATGGCGAGAATCATCTGGACGTTTGCTACCGCGAAGGCATTCTGTAAGTTTGAATAACTGTCTTGCGGACGCGTCAGTCATTGCTTCATCTCGGTAGTTTCGTTGTCTATCCGCGGCCCAGGACTGCGCGACGGGCTGACCAGCCATGGCTACCTTACAAAGTCAAGAGTGTCTTACGGGGCACCGAGTATGAAGGTAACACGAAATTATCTTCTTTCTTCCAAGACTAACCTTTTGGGTAGTGTCACGACACGAACTCGTACTGTTCTTGCAGCAGCAGCTCTTGGAACAAAAGAGGATTGATGCCTCCATCTCCGGTGTCCCCGCTGTTGCTGAGAGTTCACCCTTGGCCAGTGGACCGAAGGAGCCTGTCAGCCGGTCCGATGTACAACTCATACTGCCCAGCGACACCAAGAAGCGCGCCAAATACACCAAGCAGATGTTCCTGGATAGAAGTGAGCTGCGATACCTCTGCACCGGATGAGAGCAGGGCTGACCATGACTTGTGCGTTAGCGTTCGAAGCCGCGCTTGAGGTGAAGCAGGCAGCCGCATCGGGCATGCCCACCATCGCGGTCGACCTGCCGGCCTCGGTGTTCGACGAGCTGTCGAAGAATGCGAGCTGGGTAACGGACGAAGAAGCGTGGAAGGCGATAGCGGTGACGCTTCCCGCGCAGTACGGGGCCTATGCGCACCAAATTCGAGACGCTGTCTCGAGGAAGAAGGCGGACGGCCAGAAGTATATCCTGTTGTTTGCAGTTAAGGACGAGCGGATCTCATTGCTTACTCTCTGATAGGGGACGATATGTATGTATGCTAATCTTAATATGCTATGTTTAATATCTCGACGGCGGCTCTGAGTCAGATGCTGAGACAGCGTGATAGAAGTTGAAGTGTGGCGCCAAACGGCTCGAAGTCGCTTTGGACGAGACAGCTTACAAGTGCTGGCTAGGCCGGGGAGCAATGCGCGCTGTGAGTGATCTGGCGTACAATGTGAACCGCAGGGCAGTACGAAAGGCTCGACAATGTGACCGGGAAACAACATGTGAGGGGTGCTGCCGGATGACGGTGTCTCGAGACAGCGTGTAGACCATGCTTCCAGAGAACGAAGACGAGACAAGCTTTACGAGAGGAGGAGTGGCATGAGAGGCTCGTCGCGCTGAGCAGACGATCCCCATCCGAGTCATGCCACTCACAAGGCATGTAAGCTGTTTAGCAGGCATCGTTATGAGTGTGCGACTGTTGACTAGCATTGTGTCCACTGACCGGAAGGGAATGTTGTGGGGGTCATAGGTGAGACCATCCAAGTGGTATTTATCAACGCTGCGGGACGATCTCAATTGTATAAGACGGGTAAGGAATGAATGGAGCACGTACACTATGTCGGCAGACTCCACGAAGACGTCCAGCGGTGCCTTACGGGAGATAGCCAACTGAAAACTCTTGATGTAGCCTGCGTTCAACCAGCAATGCGATATCTTCGGGCTCTTGCCTTTCCCGCGGGCCTACGAAGCGATTATCGGACATTGTACGCGTTAGGCCGAGTTGTTGACTCACGGGTATAACAAAACGTCCATGTCTGTCGCCATTGACACCGCTGAACGTATGCCTAACGGTTGCCACGTGCGAACCTCTGATGCTAACTTGCAGCTGCATGCTCTTGAGCTCAAGGGTAGTATCGAACGGATTGTCTGCACAATGTCAGCGCAATGATCCCAGTTTGTTATGAAACACGCCTACCCATTGTGAATTCAAAGGACAGTCCTCGCGTAATGAGAACCTTGGGTGAGATATGAACGTCGACCGAGGTAACGATGCCGATTCCGAAGCCTTCTATCTGGGTATCGATAGAGAAGGGTGGGAGGTTGACGAGGCTCCCGCAGACGGTCGTGCTGATTGTGTCAACGACGAGTTTGACGGGCAATGACAGCTGTGTCATGACCCATCGATCCATGAAGCTGCGCAGTTCGTCATTTGCCGGGCTCATGGGGCGGGATTTCCACCGCACTCCTCGATAAGTATCAACGTTAGGGCCGATAGTGAAGGCCTATTGAACCTTATGAGCATACTCAATAGCGACAGGGGCCCTTATATCGTACCTGAAGGGTTGCTATGCCTAGCTACAGTCCGATAATATGAACAAGTCGACAACTGCGGTCATGAAATGCATATGCCATAGCATACTTTAGTATTCCCGTAGTAGATGCTGATGACAGCATCCCCCGAGAACGTGAGCAGACATCCCATATTCATGATATGGACATCTATGGCGGCGTTGATGTAGGGTTCATGTGTGCGCGAGTCGCTGGCGCTGCCTAGCATCCTCAAGTTCTTCAGAGTGATGCATTCCCGAAAGGAGTGCAGTCCTAGAATGCAAGTACGTTCAGCTCGGAGAATGATGGGTCATAGCACATACCTTTGAACCTGACTTCCTTTACCCATCCGTGACAGAACACGTAGTCTCTGTCCTGGGCCGATCCCTGCTCGGAAGGATTGGAATGATACAGCTTGTACTTCTTGATTCGCAGACGCGCTTGTACATCGCAATCGATCAGTACAGCAGCGGCAAATGCTTGGAATCTGTTGGTATGATTTGTCGCTGTGTCTTCCACAACGGCAGAGGTTACGTGTGCTCACTGGGTGTTATCCTTCGGATGAAAGTGCATGCGGATGCGCTCCGTCTCTGTAACAAACATCCCGTTTCCGGGCACCGTCATCTCTGCGACCTCTTCACCACGATATAGCAACGAAAGAGGCTCCTGGAAGTGCAAAATCATGCCAGGACTCGAAAGGCCTTTCCATGCACACTCCACGTCTAGGTACCTCGGATCAGAGCTAGTAGTTCATGTTATGTTGACTGCGAGATACGGAGCGCGGCACACGTGAAGACATACGTTTGATCCACAGAGACCAGAGTCAAGGTGGATTTGTCGTTCCCGGGCGTTTCGACAGGCGACGTCCTGCGAGCCGCAGGCGGATATGGACTTATCTGAGATGGAGCACATGTAAGGCGTGGTGAAGTAGGGTGAGCGTATTGTAAGAATACTCGCCTGCCACATGTTGCGTCTGTCCTTTGCAAATCGAACAAGTGAGATCTGTGTTTGTTGTGGTCCATTAAGTACTTGGTGGCATATGATATCCGAGAAACTTCGTCGTACAGGCGCTCCGTTTCGACAATCGTCGATTGTCCAGACGAGGTTGGAAAACCCCTCCGCATATATGCTATGAATCCAGAAGTGTCAGCGTCAACGAAGCGCACGTAATGTCGCCGCACTCCTACTGACTTGTAAACATCTGATCCGTAATCTTCACACTCCTTGATTGTCCAGGCCATCGAAATATCGTCCCGAACACCGTAAACGAGAGCAGCTTCAGCCGCATTCGTCTGCGTCATAACGTGTAGTTGATGTTCCTCGTTCCGTATGGAGTAACGGTCCCCGGGATATCTTGTGAACCTCCACTGAAATTAGAGCGAGTGTCTATCAGTCTTTGCCGCTTATATGAAGGTCACTGTTCGATTGAGCTGACCTTTTGTCCGACGCATTCCGGATGGGGGAGCTTGCAGCTGACGATCTCTTCGTCGTCTCCCTTGGTGAGGCTCGCGCGGTTGGAGTATAACACATTGGTGATTGTGTACGTGCCGGAAGGCAACCCGGAGCTCATATCACTCAGGTATCGTGGTGAATGGGTGCAGAATAGACGGAATAAAACGCAAGCACGTAGCAACGTCAGTCACTCTTGTACGAAAGTCCTATGGGGTTAATATAGGGAGTCCCAAACTTCCGACGAAGCACGCAGATTACCAGTCCTGACACGTAATACATCACTGTATGCAGGTAATTTATTCAGCATGAAGTATCCTCACGAGCTCCATGAGGGTGGTGTCCACGTACCACCCTTGCAGGGAATGAGTGGTGATGGTTGCATAGAGTCGCTCTGGTTCGCGTATTCCGGAACCAATTCCATGTAGATCACATCCTCAGTGGCATGGAATGATGATTTTCATCGTGCGGTATACCGTCCGGATACTGGACATTCGGTTATGAGCTGCTCGTATGACCTACTCATGTTTGCTAAACGGCGAGTCGATACCTGGACTGTCAGTCCTTGGTTGTCTCTAACAAAGACGCCCGGCCCGAAAGACATGGATTACTCAGGCTTGCATGAGCATCACAGTACTCAAAGTCTGCAAGGGGAAGCAACGTATCACTGAGCACGACTTCAAGCCAAAGGTTAGCGAGCTATGACGTTCGCAGTAGGTACGTACCAGCACCAATTCTATCAGTGTCCACAGATTGATTGGTGGTCCGCACCTGCGGAACTGGCAACAGGCCCCGTCGATAGCTCTCTCTGCACGGTAGAATCCGTGATGCTGTTACCATGCAGTGCAGACTCGGAAGCCCGAAAAAACCTGGATGTGTGTCAGCGACCAGACTCGAAGCTCGTATTGTGTCCCAACCTTATGCCATGCGTCCTGAGCTTAGATCTCGTTACCCAGAGTTCCAATCCCCCGATCCTTAGCGGGTACTTCGGGGTCGATTTGTCGACTCAGGACTGCCAGACCCAGCCCAAAGGCGCAACACTCCACCCAAAATCATGATAGAACGTGTCCGTCTTCGCTTTTACTGAATCGACCTGTTGTTGTCTGAGTAAAGATTGGAAGTCACTATACGGCACCTTTAGAGCAGAAACAGAACGATACATACTAGTCGCATCAATATTCATTTGAGCTCGGACCAAGCTCGGACTGGGAGGTCGAAGCATGGTGCTGGTTTGCGACTCGCGCGGAGTCAGATATTCGTCCCTCGTTGGGACCTTACTGTGGCATGCGTTCTGTAGGGTCATGGAATGTCTTGCAGTCGACAAACAAGACAATATTGGGTTCATCCCAGTTAAGTTAGCCGGCGCCGTTGCCAGCGAACTCGTCCGACTTGGAAGAGGTTGGGTTTCGCGGGTTGGCTGTTTCCAGGACCCCCGACTACCTCCATTCTACATCACGAATGTGGCCACAAGGCCCCCAAACACCGCCGGCGTCCGATCTTCATGCGGGACTGGCGGCACTGGCCGAAGCCGACTCGTTGGCACACTTTGCCTCGTACCGCACACGGTCGCATCCCTCCACCGCACTATGTTATGTACACATGGTCACAGCGTGCTCATAAATGAGCCCTGCTTCTGTGTCCTCGATTCCATTGCTAGGCATCATGAAGTGTCGTTCAAGAATAGTCGCCGCTGTGATGAGGAGTGAAGCAAGAGGTTATGAGGTACTCAATTTTCGACGTGTTTACGGACCTGGCGCTGGCGCCGCGAGCATATCAAAATTTCAGATTTGAAGCAGCCTGCTTGGTGAGTCGGTGCCTTGTCTTTGCTCAGTGATGATTCTAAATTGCATTCGTTGTTCGGTTTCAAGTTGAGTTTGGGGTCTATGCAGCATCTGAGCCTGAGTAGCTGGGGTGGTCACAGCAAGACCAATGAGGATCGCCGCAAATCGTACCGTATGTCACCTATACAATTTGCTGCTTTGTGAAGTCAACAATGGCTCAGTATTAATGGAGATTTTTGACCCGTCGACTCGGAGCCACTAACCCGCGATGCATGGAACACGGCAGTTTCCACTTCCTTCCGTTCGGTCTCGATGCAGATGTCACTGCGGAAAATAAGACAGCTATTTTGGAATTGGGACACCTGCGCGCCACCCTGATGATGGGAAATGGAGGTTCATTCGACAACGGCAGGGAACGGCTGGAGCCTGACAACCAAATTCATGGCCGATGGCCTCGAAGTAAGCTACTAGACTCGAGGCAAGTATCGGCCTAGTATCGTGTGACCTGTGGAGCAATACGAAGTGCAATGTGGACCCGGATTCGGACACACGGGCACCTGTGCGCAGTCATTGTATGCATAGTCGCGCTCAAGTCGCGCTGACTCGGTGTTTTATGCGAATAGGCCTACAAACTTCCAAAAGAACACATCATGTCCCCCAGGCTGGTTATAAAAGCTTGACGGTCTGCCACATTCCTCAGCAAATCCGACCACCACCGCCACCACCCGACGCGCGATGTCTCTCAGCACGGGCACATATGTCATCAAGAACGTCCTCAGCGGGAATTCGCTCGCTCTGCTGGATCCCAACGACGGAACCTCGGTCGTCGGCTCCGCCGAGCAAGTCGGACGCGTCATGCATGTGAGTACCATCTCAACTTGTCCTCCGTGGATCCCGACGTACTCACCACGCATGCTCAGTGGAACGTAGTCAGGCTCGGGAACGGCAAGTACACTGTCGAGAACGTAGAGCAGGCCTCGTATGCGAACGCCGGCCCTCGTTCCCCTGCGGGTGGATACGTCGTCGGCAGGGGCACCTCGCAGCAGCTCGCGATTCAGGAGACGAGAAGGAAGGACGTGTACACGTGCGCATCCGTCCTTGTGATACTGCGCTGCGGCTAACTTATGTCTGACTGCGTTTGGTCGCTCAGTATCTCTCCAGCCGACCGCACGCTGTACTTTTGGGGCCTTGAGGACGGCGACGAGGAGACGCCGGTATGTGAGGAACCGCCGACGATGGAAGACTTTCTGATGAGTGTGCTTTTGCTAGGTCACGCTCGGTACGACGGCTACGGACAGCCACAACCACTGGCAGTTCGAACACGTCAAGTACTAGGCAGATCACGCAGTACTCTGTGTTGCAAGCTCGCGCGAAACTTCCTCCGTGTGAACGTGTACAATAGATAGACTGCCTCCCGGTTGTGCTTGTACGAAGTCTGCACGTGTCTGGAAGCCGGTGCTTTGCAAGTGCAGAGCATGGTCTTCAAGTCCCTAGTCACAAACACTCGTCTCAAGACAGCATGATCTCGTAATTCTGAGGCCCACGATTATCTCATATTCGTTCGATATCAGGGAAGTACAGCCGGTCCACCGCTCGGGACTCCCGTTCCCGGCCCCGAACTCGTCGCATCCGCAGCGGGGAGCGGCTCGTCCTCCCTAGGTAGCGTCCCCGGGCGCCTCCGGGCGGGCCATACTTCGTCTCGAACTCGCGGTCATTCCTCCCGCCATCCTGACTGACCCCGCGGCTCGTCTCGTAGGCGTCCTGCGAGGGGTGCGCGCTCTCAAATCGTCCCTGCGGAAGCGCACCGACCTGAGCGGTGGTTGGCTGGGCACCACCTGCGCCTGCGACGCCGGAAGGGAGGTAGGTCGAGGTGGTCACTGCGCTGGAGCCGAGCGTGGCTGGGTTCGAGTCGCTGTCGCTGTCGCTGCCTGGGGCCCCTCCGCCGGTGCCGGAGCTCATCTGCTGCACGCCTCGTTGGGCTTCCTCTCTGTTTGCTGTCGTCATACGTTCGGACGCGAGTCGTTAGGTACGTGGAAGTCGGAAGGGAAAACCGGCAGGTCTGACAGTCGAGTATCGACTCACCCTTGGCGACGTGACCAGCCCCTCTGTCGCCGGGATATCAGCACTAGTCAATGCTAGTGAAAGGATATGAGCACGCACTTGACCTTCTCCGCCACACCTCCACTGCCGTGACTTGCGTTGGTTGACATCATGGTGCTCGAACTTCGCCCAACAGTACTGCCAGATATCTGTTGCTTCAGGCTGCACGTGGATAATCAAGAGGAAGACTGCACGACAACTGCGACTTGCAGCCGCGGTACCAAGTGGCTACTTACTGGCGTGGTCATTGTGACGCAGACACCTGACCTTAGGCTATGGTTCCAGTCGGAGTCCTGATTACCACGGCTAACTTAGGTTGTCGTGAGAAGCCTGATCAACCAAAAACGAGTTATATAGCATATTCAGAGATGCTACATGTTTTGAAATTGATACTGATCGGTGTAAGTCCTGGTCAGTCGAAGGTGGAAAGTATACTGGCATACTCAGAGTCAGACTTTGCTCAGACTGGTGCCACAGGCGGAGCCCGAGTGCTGTGCATGTCATATACATACATTCAAAATAAACCTTTATTAATGGCCGACTAGCTCAGTTGGTTAGAGCGTGGTGCTAATATGGCTTACGTAAAACCCAATTATGTAATGCTTACGTAACGCCAAGGTCGTCGGTTCGATCCCGGCGTTGGCCACCCATTTTGCTTCCCGTTACTATCATGTTCTCCCAGTCCTATCCCACTCTTCCGTCCACCACTTCCACCTACTTCACACCCTCCACGAGTCTGACTGGTCTCTACGATGCCCCGCTGGGCAGTATCAGCCAATTCTCGCAATCTGTGGCCACATCGGAGGCAGGATCGCCGGATATGTTCAAGCAGAATGTCCAGCTCGCGCTGAGCCAGGTGTCGCGCGTACAGGCGTTGGCGAGGAGCGTATTGTTGGCAACGTGAGTGTGTCAGTTACCTTGTCTTTTGCATGCTGACGTATCGCTGCTGGCCCTCTGTTGCACATAGTCAGCATGCGTATCAAGCGGGCAACAATCCCATCCAGACCGCAGGTGCGTCTGGACGCTTTCACTATACACTTCTTCATGACATCTTCCACGCGTTTCATATACGTAGCGGACATGGCCACGCTTCAACAAGGGCTTCAGCTTCTCGCCGAAGTCCTTCGTCACTCGGGCGTCGGCGCGCTGCCCCTGCGCCCGCGGGACCCTTTGCACGTGCAGCAGCCCGAGGTGGAGGAGGAGCAGTTGATCGCGGAGATGACGGTTGCGGTACAGGCGTTGTTCGAGAAGAGGAAGAGGCTGGAGGAGAGCGCGGGCGTTGTGGCGAGTTTGCTGGGTGCCACGGAGAAGGAAGGGAGGAGATGATGGTGAGTCCTAGGTCGCTGGAAGACTCGGATCTGACGTTCATCTACGTGTGCGATGTTGCAGGTGTTTCTCATTGTAGACTTGTTCGTGACGCGTCCCAGTCTCAAGTGCCCCTGGATTTCATGACGAGATCTGTATGAATACCTCAAACCTGAAAGTTGTCGACAAGTGCACAGTATATGTAACAATAGCAGTATTCAGCGCCTTGTACGGCAAGCGGGTGCTCTGGAACTGTGTCTCTTTCTCCAGTCTGCAACGGTCAAACGGTGCACTTTCGCGATAGTCACGGTGAATCTGCTGCTTTCCTCTCACCAGTAAGTCGCGAGCTTTGTGAGCTCTACTATCTTCTGAACTGGTTGTCCTCTTCCTGCCGAAAATTCAAGTTTTCATACACACTGGATATGCTTCAAAAAGATTCGGTGTCTACAACGACTGTGATATGCTGACTATCATCGTGGCATAACCCTAACCTTGCCATGGGTCTCCCTGCGCAGACGGACCGCAATCCCCGTCAAGCTGGTCACCAGGTTGGAGTCAATACCAGCCCAGCTCCATCTAGTAGCCACTCGGCCCGCGCACATCATGCTCTCCTGCAACCTCTAGACTGACACTGTCGTCGCTACAGATACCTCCCAGCAATCAAATACTCAATACCAGCAACCGCCTGCAGGGCCAGCACCATGGCACACCTCGACCCCCTCACCGCGCTCACGACCGACCTCGCGCGCGCGGCGCTCATACCTGACGTCCTCCCGTCCTCTTTTCACCCCTCTGTCCTCCTCACGATCACCTACCCGAACAGCCAGGAGGCCCTCCCCGGGAACACCCTCACAGTCGACGCAGCGAGCGAGGAGCCCGAGATCGTGTTCATGCCGATGAGCCTTGGCCCGGAGCAGGCAGACGTCATCGCACCCGCACCCGCAGGGGGGCTTGGCTCGGACGCGCCGATGGCGGAGGTCGCGTACACGCTTGCGATGGTCGACCCAGACGCGCCGAGCAGGGTGGACCCGCAGTTCAGGTGCTTCAGGCATTGGTTGGTGCGTTCGATGCCCCATGGTGTAGCCAATGAGCGACTGATCGTGCGCAGATCACTGGCTTGAAAGCGCCCCCACGGACAGCGAGCCGCACAGCGAGTCCGTACGCGCTCAAGACCGAGCCCGCGACGACGCCGTACCGGCCACCAGGACCGCGTCCGGCCAGCGGCATCCACCGATACAGTGAGCAGATAGAACATGACCCGCTTCAGACGATGTTGCTGAACGCCGAGCACAGCGTTCCTGCTCTGGCAGGAGCCCTCCACCGCGCAGACGCTGCGCCTACCTGCCGGTGCGCCAGAGTATGGCG
This sequence comes from Fomitopsis serialis, assembly GCF_022376445.1. Classification (NCBI taxonomy): domain Eukaryota; kingdom Fungi; phylum Basidiomycota; class Agaricomycetes; order Polyporales; family Fomitopsidaceae; genus Fomitopsis; species Fomitopsis serialis. The sequence goes on along the minus strand of NW_025955004.1, from coordinate 55,716 downwards.
CGGCTCTAGAGGAGAGACGGAGCTGGGACCCCGTCGTGTTCGCGGAGAAGTATGGGCTGAAGCTTGTGGGCGCGACGTACTTCTTGGTGGAGGCGCCGCCGACTGAGGAGGCTTGATCATTGCGAGAGGTGTGTGGATGAAGCGTGTAGCATCGCAGTAAGGATAACAATGGTCCGTAGTCGACACCATGTTATTTCTTCGTAACAGCTGAACATGCAGCTTCAGTGTTGTCGCCAGGTCGTGGGGCACCAGGTCTCCCTACGTCCCGCGCCCGGACTGTTGGTGCCTGCATCGTTTACAAGCCTGAACTCCGCCCCCGACTCCCATAGAATGATGCATAGCGAGGATTGTTTCGAAAGCTGACTAGCCTAGGTGTATCGCTTTGACAGGGTTGAGTATCGCAGCTGTCATGATCAGCCAGCGCGTGGTAGAGGGAAAGCGGGCTTGCTGTGGAGCCAAAGCGAGTATTAGTAGGCTATGCAGTGTCTGCGCCGCCTTTGCAATATTGGGTCTCGAAGTTCTTCATAGTCTCCGTTGCTGACCAAAAAGAGATACTCTCGGTTTTGAGTTCTTCACGGTCCGTCATAAGACGTGGGAGCACTCCCTCTTCACACAGGCACGTGACCGCGTGTCTCCTTCATGTCTTCCTGCCGGACAGTTCATGACGTCGCGGCCGACGTCGGGACGGGCGCATCGCGTTTGCCTTACACGTTCACTGCGTCATGGAACGTAGATTTCTGGCACTTCGCGCCACACCGACAGTATATAAACCCCCCACCCCGCCTGCGAAGCCGCCACAGCACTTAACCTCGTTCCACTACACGCGACGACGATGGCCACAGCTTCGCAAACAACTTACAAGCCCAACGAGGCCTTCGCGGCGTCGAAGGTGTTCTCGCTCGACGGATTCAAAGCCGTCGTGACCGGCGGCGGGACGGGCATTGGGCTCATGATCACCCAGGCGCTCGTCGCGAACGGCGCGAAGGTCTACATCACTGGGCGGAGGCAGGACGCACTCGACAATGTCGTGCAGCGGTACGGACCCAACGGCGAGATCATCGGGTGCGTTGTGAATTGTCAACGCGTCTGTACAGCGTAATGACTGACGCGGAGAGAACAGACTGTCTGCCGACATCACCAAGCGCGACGATGTGCTGCGCCTCGCGAAGAAAATCCAGGAGCTGGAGTCGGACGGAATACAGCTGCTCGTGAACAACGCGGGCGTCGCAAAGGAGAAGTCGACTACTGCATACTCCAAGCAGGGCGAACCGGACATGCGTGATGCGAACGCGATTGCGGAGCACCTCCTGCAGTCGACGCACGAGTCCTGGGCAGGTCTGTTTCTGGAATCGTTCAATTGCTAGCTTGAAGGCTGACGCGAGCGGATGACACAGAGACGTTCGAGACGAACGTGACGGCGCAATTCTTCGTAGCAGCGGCGTTCATCCCACTGCTCTCGAAAGGGACCGCAAACACGCACGGATATTCGTCTAGCATCGTCAACATCGCCTCCATCAGCGGCATGATGCGCACGAGCTCCTCCGGCCAGTTCGCGTACGCTGCCTCGAAGGCTGGTACGTGCATTTTCAGCCCTTCCCTATACTCGCGCTGATCGTGCGTCCGCGTCCACAGCGATGCTTCACTTATCGAAGATTCTGGGCACGACCCTCGCGCAGGCGAAGATCCGTGTGAACACCATCTGCCCTGGGATATTCCCGTCCGAGATGACGGCGGACAGTTCTGACGAGGCGAACAAGTCGCGCCTGCAGGATGTCGGCAAGTCGCTGCCTGCGGGCAGGACAGGCGATGACGGCGACATGGCGGCGGCGATCTTGTACTTGGTCGGCCCAAACTCGAACTTCTTGAACGGCCAGGTGTTACATCCCGATGGAGGTGCGTACTTTGGACGGAACATCACGTCTACGTTTGCGTGTGCCGGCGATGGATCGACTGACGCTTCTTGTAGGCGCGGTACTCACGAGCCCCGCGAATTGAAGTTGCCAGCGAATTACCGTTGAAGAGCAAGTCCAAAAGTAAGAACGCCCACATGTAGCACGAGCCTCTTTGTATCCATAGTTATAGCCTCCAACTGTGGAGTGACCGAGTTGTTCATAGGGAATATTTAAGTCCTGCAGTGAGATTGAGGTCAATATTGTTTCCAGGTTTGATGTCAACATGATGGTCTTCACCCACACACTTTCCTGATGGAAGCGGCGAGTGTGTAGTACTACGCAGATCGACGTCACAGACCGCTGATGTCGTCATTGGTTTGCGGTCACTTGCCTTTACGAGCGATTTTATGTCGAATTAGGCAACTCGTGCGTACCGTAGTTCAAGACCTGTCAGACTCTGCAAGAGTATATAAGGGTTCAGCTCGTATGTTGAACTGGGCATTGCTCTTTACTCTTAACGACCACCTTCCTGAGCCCACGGGCAGGCTATCGTGCGACTCGAGCGACACAATAGTCGGTCTTTGTTCAGCTTGTTCCAGGAAGGCTTGGCTCCTTCAGCTCTCAGATCTCAGCTCTTGAGTGACAACGATCAATAAGCAGATGTCGTCGACGACGAACAAGCAAATCGAGACTCACGCTGAATGAGATTATGATTTGAAGGTGAGCTGAAGCTCGCCGTTGTACTCGACTGTACCTCAGTACTGTAGTTCCCTGTGTGAGGTGACATACGACGTACTCGTATTGCGAAGAAGCCACAGTCGTTGTTCAGCCTAATGTAAGTCCACTATGGCTAGCACTTCGGTCGATATTTTGAATCGTCACTGATGGATTGTCTGGATGCAGGCGCTGACCGAGACGCGATCACATGCAGACAACGCGTTACCGCGTTATTTGTTGCTGTTGTCGTATAAGTTGAACCTCGAACAAGGCAAGTATGCGGTGCGCCCACTGAGCCAAACACCTCTTGTTTGGCATGTTGAAGTCGGTCTCCGGACTCTGCGTCTCTCTTACCCTTGCCGACGCGTCCGAAGTACAGCGTACACAGAACCTTCCCAGTTCTCGTATTCTCCGGTCGTTCGCGGGGTACGGTGGAGGAGACCGGTTGGCAAAGCGACCTTGTGCAATTCGCAAGGTATGTATTCATCTGTCTGTGTTCTTGTCGTCACGCTCATGCTGCACCTGCAGTGGCAAGTAGCCCTCCTAACAACAACAGAAAGAAGAGGAACATCAAGTAACGAAGTTCGACCACTCGAACGAAGACGATTAGGACCGCACGACACGTTCAGCAAGCCTAGATCGACACCATCTCACGTTTCATAACGACTGCACATATTCTTGCTCCCGACTCATCTATCACGACTCGACGCGCCCTTCGCGCGTCTTCTCTTTTTCTGTTTGACTTATCTTCAACAAAATCCGTGTTTTATTAACGACGTTTCACGTTTCTGTACTCAACGCAAGACCGTTCACGACGACTCACAAGAACAAGCAAAAGCAAGATGCGTAACACGTTGCCCCTCTTGTCTCGTGCACCGGCCCCTTCCTCTTCGTCGTCTGCTGTACACCCTAGACCTTCGACCGACACGCCTCCCCAAGCCGTTCCCACCATTCGACTGATCTCTGCGACCCCGTCCGCGACGGGCTCGGCCGCCGACGCCAGCGGCAGCACCTCACTGTCATCTATCGCACCCTTCGCGACGTCGTCCCCTCTTGCCCCACGCCCTACGTCCGAGACCCCACGCAAGCGGCTCGTGCCGAAGAAGTCCAAACTAGGGCTGCTTGCGGGAGTTGCTGGCTCCAAGTCCAAATCCAAGGCCAGCAAGGATTTCTCTGATGTAGTGCGCCGCGTGGGTGGTGACCAAGGGCCGGCTTCGAGCGGACGCGGCGGCTTCGAGATCTACGTCGATCATGCCGAGGACGAGGAGCTTGGTGAGATCCTGGTGGTGAAGAAGAAGAAGAGCCGGATGGGCCTGGACAGCCTCCGCTGGGGAGGCGCGCTCGGTGATGCGACGAATGTCGCTTCCGGTGCGCACAAGGAAGGAAAGACGGGGGAGACATTGGTACCCGTAAAGGTGGAGGAGAACCAGAAGTGGTGGAGTATTGGGCGCGGGCGGAAAGACTCCAAGGGCAAGGAGAAGGAGAAAGACAAGGAGAATGTCGGGTCGAGCATGCGCGCGAAGCTGGCTCCTCGGTCAAAGAGTGAGTGCTCCGGTACTTACGGTTGGTGCTCTCAGACTAATGCTTTTGTTGCAGCCCCGGAGCCAGTCAAATCGCTTGACATTGACTGCCAGTCTCAGTCGCGCGCGCGATTCAACTCGCTCGACTCGGGCATCATGCTCTCCAAATTCTCGTCCCCCGCGCCGGAGCAGCCCGCGCAAACCGTCTATGTAAGGCCCCCTCGGGAGAGCACCACGACGTCGGCATCCCAGGCACCGAAGGGCTGCAACGGCCTGCTCGCCCCCGAGCCGAATCCCGCTACAGGCTCGATCGCCGTACGCGCAATCAAGTCGATGCGCTCTCTCGCTCGGATGGCTAGCTGGGCACAGCTGACGAACAATGGCGAGCAGGAGAACGTGGAGCCCGGCACCAAGGCGGCTGCCCCGAAGAAGACGAAGGAGAAGAGCGATGCGGGCAAGAAGAAGAAGAAGGAGAAGAAGAAGGACGAGGAGAAGAAGAAAGAGGAGAAGGGGACGATGAAGCGGAGGGAGAAGGAGGAGACGAAGCAGTCGACTCTGCGCTACTCGAGCAGCAGCTTCGAGGCAGGCGCCCTCAGCACGCAGGCGAGTCCATTACCGCCGTTGCGCGAAGGTGCGAAGACCCTTGGTCGCAAGAAGCAATCCACGCTTGGACTGGGCCTGCCATCTACAATGCGCCTAACGACTGCCACTGCTACTGATACCATGCGCAAGGTCTCGAACACATCTTCGACGGGTTCTGCAGAGGTTGGACAACCCCAAGCACCCTCGAGGCTTTCGGTAGACTCAGCGCACCTCATCATGAACGCACAGGGCCGGCCAACATCTATCATATCCAGCGGCTCGTCGCTCCGACCGCCGTCTACGGCAAGCGTGATTAGCGAGCGTAGCAAGAGCTCGTCATCAAGCAGCGTTGCGAGCGTGCGTTGGGATGATGAAGGCATCCGAAGTTCGCGGGAGCTCCAGCGACTTGAGAGGAAGAGTAGAGACAGCGCACGGCCCCGCGAGAGCAGGCGTACCAGCGACGGAAGGCGGCGTGTGGCCATCGTGGACATTTTCCCGGAGACCCAGGGTCAGATGAGCAGGCCGGTGTCGACATCTTCAGCGGGTTCCGCCCAGGGTGGTGGACAGGCGAGCGTGTTTGAGAGGCCGGTCGTCAACGTGGAGTCGGCGACATCTGATGGCCATTCGGACGGCGCAGACAGCGTAGCATCTGAGACGCCAGCTAAGAGGGCGCGCCCGAGACCAGTGTCCGAGCAGATGCTAGGTAGACCAAGGCCCCAGCCGATAGTCGAGGATCCTGAGGGTGAGTGTACTTAGCTCCTATTGCGTGCAAGCACTGACTGCGATCATGACTACTAGGCATGCTTTCCATGCTGGATGCTGCGACAAACGATCTTGCGTCGCTCATAAACCGCCTTGACTTAGAGGCTACGCCGGGGAGTACGAACGGAGGTTCACCGCTTCATTTGTCGCCTGGTCAGCGTCCCTTTCATGAGAGCCCAATCAAGCGGCGTCATGCTAATGGAGGCAGCCCTCTCAAGTCGGATCTCAGAGGCAAGACGGAGTCAATGCAGTCTCTCCGTCCGTACGCACAGATGCTGGCCGCACCGTCGGCGAACAAGGACTTCCCGAGCTCGGTCCCTCCTACAGCGCAGCAGGCCACAGACATGAGAAGATTCTTGGGGCAGCAAATCGCTCCTTGGTCTGAGCTCGATTGGCAAGTTTCGCCGAAGAAGCCTGTGGGCACATTTGTGCCGCGTCCTACCCACAAGCGCACAAATACGCCGACACCAGCGCTCGATGCACCCTTCGTCTTCCAACCGCTCAAGCCGGCGAAGAACAGGGTTACGCCTGCGGTGTCTGCCTCTCCGGCTCCGAGTGTCGCCACGCCGATCGCTACGGCGGATGGTGTAGCGCCGTCGTCGAGCACGTTCGGCTCGAGGCCGTCCAAGGTCGGCTTGAGGGAACTCGCACATGGTGAGAGGGATGCGTCGCCGACGCCCGTCTTCAAGCGCAGCGCCAAGCACATCAGGAAGGGCTCTTCGCTGGCAACAATGACTACCAAGGCTAGCGTGCTCAGCCTGCGCAAGCAAGTCTCAAAGGACGTGATCCGGATTTCACCTGAAGCGAAGAAAGGTCTTGGTCTTGCTGGGACGCTAGGAGGACGCGTGTCCAATGAGCCTCCGGTTGACCCTGAAGAACCAGACTCTGACATCCCGAATGAGCTGCAGGTAATAATTGCTGGCCAGTCTGACGACGACTGCACACGGCGCCTCGACGAGACGTTCTCGCGCTGCAGCACCCCGGCAAGTCCCATGTCACCCCAAGCGTTCACATTCCCCAAGGCTCTCCCTGAAGATCCTGCTGCGGACTCGCCGCCTTCACTCCCACCTGTCCCGGTCTTCCAACTCTTCGATGAGGAAGCAAACCATGCAGACATCGAGAGTAGCCCGACGTCGCCTGCAGAGGACGATACGAAGAAGTCGTTTGATTTCACTGGGGAACTGCGGAAGCTCAATGAGTCTGGTGGCTCTGACCGCCGCAGCTTCGTCGAGCAGCTGGAGAACGCGTTCCGTACTCCTGCTAAGATCGAGCTTGAGTATGGTCTAGGTGAGCAACTTGGGCTCGACAACAACTTCTTGGCCGTCCCACCTGTTCCACCCTTGCCCCCGAATCTGCGCTCGATGCCGTCCGACGATGTGGCACCCCGCAGCGTCTCGAACCCTGAGGACGATTCGGCCATGTTTAGCTCATCTGGCGACGCTTTATACCGAGACTCTTATGCCTCTGACGACATTCAATTCGACATGGTTGCCGGTGTAGACGACGAATGTAGGGTCTATCCTGTCACCAAGCGATCTGGCTCCATGCGCTCGAAGGCATCCGATGGACAGCTCAATGTGGACTTCAAGTTCGGAGGCAAGCTAGCAGTCCCTTCGACAGTGGAAGAGAAATCGGAGCGCCCGTTGACGCTGTCCGACATCATCCCACCTTTGACGCACTCAGCTTCGCGATCGTCTGTCGTTGAAGAAGATTCGGTGCTCAAATCCATCATGGCGAAGGCCGCTGAATCCTCGGTCGAAGAGGATAGCTCCGTGCTGAAGTCTATTATGGCACAAGCTGAGGAAATTGTGGAAGTGCCAAGAAGGCGTGCCCTATCTGACTCTAGCTCAAAGCGTGTCATCATCGACCCTCAGTCTTATGCGTCCCGTGCCCCCGACTTCACTCATTCGAGGCGCGAGTCTGAGGCCAGTTTCGCTGGTTTCGATTCCTTCGACGAGGTCCGGCGTGGTTTCGAGTTTGCGAACCGTCCTGCCTTTTACCCGCCTCCTGGTGCGGGCACCCGTCGCTCTCACTTCCGGGATGAGTCTTTGTTCAGTATTGCATCCGTCTCATCCTACGGCGACGTCCTCCACGCTGGAGCTCCTGATCCCTTCGGCTTTGGTCCCAGCCGTCCCGCTTCCGGTGACATTTCCATGTCAATGTCAGTGGACGACACGTTCTCGTTCATGCACAGAGGACGTCGACAACGCATTGACAGTGACGCGTCGAGCTTTTACTTCCGTGCGCCGGGCACGACATTCTCCCATGGTAGCAGACGCGTCGGCCATCGTCGAGATGACTCGCGCATGTCGATCGCTTCGAATGCGCCCCCCGTTAGCATGTACAACCGTAGCTTTGGCGGGCATCGACGCAACGACTCGAACATGAGCACGAGCTCTGTTGCTCAGTCGTACGCTATGCATGGTGCTTCCGGAGGACGCGCGGCTTGGGCTCGTCATCGCCAGGATCAATCCATTGACTCGGTATACAGCGACTACTCTGCGGCTCGACTTGGACGTCCTGGCCTTGGAGACAAGATGTTCGACAACGACCATGGCATGCCACTCAGTGCTATCTCGGCTTCGCCGCCGGAGAGTGTTGCAGGTGATTTGCGCAGCCAACCGTCATGGGAGTCGTTCGTTCCAGCCGACAGGGGTGTCGCCGCCGATGATTCTGTCTACGAGGACTCTGAAGACTACCACACGACGATGTCTCGCGACTCTGTCTTCGGTAACGCTGGTTCTAATTCGCAGTACTATAATCAGCTGCAAAGGCGGCCATTCCGTCCTGTGTCCGTGATTAGCGATATGAGCGTGCACGATCCGAGGAAGGAGGACGACACAATGATCACTGTGAGTACTCTATTTCTGTTCGAGATGATCCCTCTCACCACGATTGTCAGATGTTCGATGGTGGTCGTGTACGTCGTCTATCCGTCGATTCCAGGATCGGTGGCTCTCCCTGTGTCAGAATCGAGAAGGCGAAGCAGACTACTGGACCTTTACCTCAGGCTGTTCTACAGTTCCAGCAGTCCGAGCCAGAGAACAAGGACTCTCCAAACTCTACGAGCAAGAATAAGCTAATCGAGAAACCGTCGATTGCGTCCACATCGTCTCACCAGTTCGGTGGGGAACGCATGATCAAGGCACGCAAGGGTTTGTTAGAACGCCAGAGCCTCGAGGACAGTGCACTCATTGCTCAAGGAGAAGATGTCCTGGCATCCTGTATGTACAATCTCGTAGTAACTGTAGTGATGATCACTGATGCACGATTTTTTTAGTGCGCTCACAGTCTGTCTTCTCTAGACCAGATACAGCTTCCCGCTCTCGCTCGAGCACGGTGAGCACGAGCTCAGGAACGGAGACACCTCCTCTTTCCATGTCCGACGGCTCGTCTCAGTCTGGTGGCTCGCAGTCTAGTATCGACGTCAGCCAACTCAATGCGCTTTTGCTCAATACTACCCACCCAAGCAGCGGCGTCGCACGCGCTCGTGTACGCAGCCGAGCTCGAGGAGTCGGACACCGTCGTCGTGTATCCCAAGCCAGAGCATCGCGTTCGTCAGTGTACGAGACCATCGAAGAAGAGTCCTCATTTGCGCCGTCGCCATCGCCAGCAAAGCCACTGTCCCCGATTTCGTCGCATATGGCCACACCTGGAGACTCGGTGTTCATCGTCGACGGTGACAGTCAATCGATGTACAGCGACTGGGATGAAGAACATGGTATCACGACGCTGCGAAGGTACTACGCGCTCAAGGATGAGGCGCATGAGACCGTCGTCGAGAGCAAGCGGATTTGGGTGGACACGCCGTTCTCCGTCTTCGCTGTGCAGTGTAAGCCGGCTTCATGGTGCATACAACGTGTTTTTCCTGACATATGTTCACAGCATTCTGTCCTCCCAACACCGTGGGGCATGTGTGCACTGCTCGAGCACTCACAGAAGAACTACGGTCCGCTGCCCTCGGAACTTCACCCACGGCGTATACGCTCAAGGACGTCTTCAAGAGCGTCACCTTATCCGCTTCCGAGCCATCGCTGTTCGTTCTCGCCCGACAAGCCAGTGCATGTCCACGTAGACTCCAGCCCGGAGCTGCACGTCAGTCCACAGCAAGCGCCCTCGTTCTCCGTCCTGCGCGAAGTGTCTGCAAACGTCAAGAACCAGTCGCCCGTGCCCGCGTTGGGGACGATCAAGCCGTTCACGCCGTTCAGCGTCGAGTTCGACAAGTCGAAGGCGGACATCAGCAAGGACAGCTTCGTCGCGCCCATGCCTGCTCGGCAGAGGGTCACCTCAAGTGTTCGTCGCAACGCTCTTGGATGGAAACGCCAGACAGGGAAGTCGTCGTCTAACACTCAGAAGGAGAACATGAGTCAAGGAATGCTAATCACGTAAGTCGACCGTTTGATGACGGTTGGACGGTGCTGATGTGTGTGTCGACCGCAGTCCCTCCGAGACACTCAGGATCAATCGCCCTCGTCCCCAGCGCGGCCGTCCGACGCCAGCGCCCGCTCGAGCCTCCGCTCAAATCGCATAAACCCACCTCCACATCGTATAAACCCACACACCACCGGTCCTGACACGAAGACTTGCACCCTGTCTGCCTGCCCCCGAGGTCGACGGGGCTGCGGCGAGGACTGACATCTTTATGCTATGGTTATTGCTCTATGCTCCATCTCCTCCCAAGCTCGCACCACATCTCGCTCTCGACATCGCACATCGCCTCGCACACTGCCGCATTTTGCTTGAAAGTTCAACAAGTCTTCACACGAACACACGCGTGCTTTGACGAGTACACGACGCTGACGCCGTTCACGTTCGCGCTCGCGGATCCGGGTTCACGATCCGAGCGCACTCACGAATACAACATCGAACAAGACCCACGATCCGACGTCTCTAAATCCCTTTGGTCACGACCTGCTTGTTTCCCGTTTCCCTGCTGTGCTGGGGGATGGAGTTGCCCGTTTGTTTCTTGACACACACGCACACTGTTGTTGTTGTACAGTAGACACGGCTCGCTCTGTTTCTCTCCTATGCACACTCACGAATCGTATTGCCTATCTCACGAACGTAAAGTGTCAGACTGGTGTATCACTTATTCGTAGAACGAATATATGATGCATTTTCTCTGAGTGCAACGCGTTCGAAACGCTTGAGAACTGAGGAGGAAGAGGAGGAGGAAGAGGAGGAGGAATAGAAGATACATACTGACGCTGAACCAGTAATGCAAAATGCCGGTTTTTACCTGCGTGTATGATCACTGCACACGAGAAAAGTTGCATAGTTTCGCCACATGTCGCTCCACAGTACCTGCATGGTCCTGCTCTCTGTATCTCAAGAAACATCGCAAGGTGCGCCTACCTGCAGCGCGAGCGAAACCATTCGCTCGTTTGCAGGCCTACAGACAACATCCGGGCCTCCGCTTCGCCTAACGATATTTGGGGACGTACTCAAGATGTATAATATTGAGCCTAGCAGGCTAAAATCGGAGAACCCTTTATGTTGCGGATGTAGGACAGTGAATGCAAAACGCGTTTGCATTACCGGTTCAGCGCCAGTAGGTACATGGTGGCTATGAGTAGCCTTGATTCCGAACGAAGCTGGCTGCAGGGCCGTTGCGCTTCATGACGCCGACGTTCGCTAAGCAACACTCAGACCTTCGCAGTACAAAATAGCCAGGGTGCGGTGCGTACCTGCTCTGCGTTCCCAGCCTTTCGCTCTGGCAGGCTCGGGCTTGCCCTTGAGGTTGAGGCTGCGACTGAGGAACTTGTTCACCCGCGGGGGCGGCATCATCGCGCGCGGTGTGGGGGTGGGCACCGCCGAGGATGTAGGCGCGAGCGTGCGGATCGTCCGCGAGCTATGTCATGCCATGTCAGTCTCGCCGTCGGTATGGAGAACGAGGACTAGTGCGGCGCACCCGACTACGACGTCCGTGCCCTTGCCCGACCGTTTGGTGCGCTTGCGCTGCTTCTTGCGTGGGCGCGACTCGGACGGCTCGTCCGCCGTGTCGAGCCGCCGTTTTGAAGAGGACGCGGAGGTGGAGAAGGCAGCTTTGAAGAGGTGGTCGGGGAGGTAGGTCGGTGTCGTAGGGGCTTTTTTCCGGGGTGCTGGGGCTTCTTCGAGATCTGGGTCCTCCTCGGAGTCGGAAGAGTCTGACTGTGAGGCGTTGGAGGAGTGTACGTCCCCGGTCGCGTCGCTGTCCTCATCTGAGGAGTCGTCTGAGGTGCCGTCTCGGTCGCCTGCTCTGTGCGTACGGTTTGAGGCGTCCTCGCTGCCCAGACCACCCCATGCCTCCTCCGCCTCGTCGTCCTCGTTAGACTCCTGCTCCGCCTCCTGCATCGCCCTCTCCATCCGCGCTTCCAGCCCGCTCTTTGGCCGGCCCTCCAGCTCATCCTCACTGTCACTCTCCTCGGATGCTCCCTTGCCTTTCCCCTTCCCACTCCCGGCGGTCGCGGCGGCCTTAGCCTGCGCCTGCTCCTTCCGCAGACGGTCCCGCTCCCGGTTCAGTTTCTTGAGCTTTTGTTTTTCTGCGGTTTGATACCGCTGTAGCGCGTGCTCCGCGTCCTTTGCGGCGACCTTGGAGGTGTTGAAGGAGAAGGTCTCGGGGGCGTCGTCTTCGCTCTCACTCCCGCTCGAGGAGGCTGCTTTTCGGTGGGCCATGATTTGTGTGAAGTTGAGCGAATCTAGAGAAAGAATGATTCAATACAGTGTCGCGGCGGTTTGCAGAGTCCCTGTCAGGGGGCACCGGGGGCTCAAATTTTGGAAGGTAACCTCCCGTACTCAGAAGCGCGACCCCGGAAACCACTTGGGGGGGGGCCCTCCGATAAGATAAGATTAGCCTAATACGGTATTCATTGCCATCTGTGCTGCGCTCAGGCTGCGCTCGCCGTACATCGCTCGAGGTCGTCTGGGTTGACTACGCCAGGACTACGCCGTCTTCGTCGCTTTCGAACGCGGCTCTCTCACCACCGTCGACTGACCCCTACCTCGCTTTTGGCCTACTTGAAGCTCCTCCCTGACCAGCTGGATGTCGTCACTGTCTGGTATGTCGAACTCCTCGCGGTAGTCGGTCGTCGCATCCTCGTCAACCTTCATCGCTTCCTCTTCGGCTCTCGAGATGTGCATGTCCAGGAGAAGTTGCGGGGGAACCGAAGGCAATTCGATTGCGTCTGGAGTGCTGTGCTCGAGGAGGAGGTGGATGAAGGTGTTGTACTTCCAAATGGTGCGTGGTTGGCCGTTCGATGTTGGAGGGCATAGCGGGCAGTGTATAGGGACATTTGTACAGGGGGTATTCTTGTTCGTCTTCGATGCAGCACCGTATTTCATCTTGGTGTGATGGTACTCGCAGCTCGAATGAAGAATCCGCGAGTTCCCCTTCTTGACAAGTTGTGTGATGCACTCGCCGTCGCGTCCGCACCATCCGCACGGTTCGGTCCCAATCTGTGGCGCGAAACCTATGAGCACAGGATTCCAGCAATCCCAGAAGGCTTACCTCGATCTTGTGAGGCTTCGGGTCAGGTACGTCGCGCAGTTCATACAGTAGATGATGCCCTACATGATTCCGCATCTGCGCGATGGTCTCGGACTCACCGCAGATGAAGCAAGTCACTTTTGTGGACCCGGACTTCTTCTCCACAGTCAAGTGTGCTGGAAGGTCTACTACGATGAATTGCGGCTCATCTGGCTCGTTGGTGAGTTTGTTATGCAAGCATTGATTGACCGAGTCACTCACGAGTCTGACCGTGACGGCTTGTATAGGGTAGCTCGCCTGTTTCGAGAACTGGTAACATCGCGACGTTCGCCATGAGCTCCTCCGACTCAGAGCCAAGTGCATCCCATGCGATGTCCAGTGCATCGTGTAGGTCAGACGCGATGTACGACCAAGTCGTCTGTGCACGAGATGACTCTCCGTCCGAGTTGGCCTGTGGTTCATGTGGCCTGTTCGGTTGACCTGAGTTGTCTGCTTCGGTCTCGCGCGTAAGCTCGACGATCTGAGGGCTCAACGGAAGAATGAGAAACCCGGGAACGAGCAAGGTGTGTTGCTTGGTTGTGGCTTGTTCATGGTCCGATCCCTTCGTTCCGGAGCGGACATACTGTCTAGTCCATTGCCAGGCATCGGAACCGCTTTGCTGACACTCTATGAGCTGCAGTGTCTGAACCTCGACAGTGAGGGTAGATCCCTGTTGAGACAGCTCGGCGGCTTCAACACCAGTGAGCCACGCGCTGTCTCCCTGCCGCAAGAACTTCATGATCTCGACGACAGCTAGGCATATAGTCCCAGAGTCGGAGATGCAAACGAGTGTCGCGGCGGTGTCCCCCGAACGAATGACGTTCTCACCAGTTAAGCCTGGCAAGTTCCATTTGTCCGAATTGCGGAGGTCTTCGAGCGTCACACCCTGAGCGCGGAGCGTCCGCATGGGAACCTTCTTACCCCGGTTGGATGTCAGGAACGCAGCGACAACAGATGACTTGAGAAAGCGTTTCTCGCCGACCTGAATGAAGCGCGTCGTGTCGTGTGATAGAGGTGATTCCTCTGGTAGGGTTCCACTGCTCGTCGCATTGATTGTGTCGGGCAGAAAGTCGTCTATCTCGACTCCGAGAGGTACGTCGTTGAAGTCTTCCGAGTCGGGTAGTACTGTTGATTGTGACTCTGTGGCATCCCCGGCATTCCCAGGATCAGGGTCTCTTGGGATCGAAGTGTCAGTTGAGGCTTCTTCTTCACCCTCTGTGCGGTCGTCATCATTGGTATGTCGTAATCCCACATACTTGCCATGAGGCCCAGGTCGCAGTAGGTCGCACGTGCTGTGTGCGAATAGCGATGCAAAGTCGACACGCGCTGCCTCGCCAAAATACTCGTCAAGGAGAGCACTCGCATCCAACCGCCCTCGGGTCCACTCAACCTCGACCTCGACGTGACCCACGATGACGTCGCCCTTCCATGAAACAGGATTGACGTGGTCGACTCCTAGTGCGTCGACAAGATTGAGTCGTCGATGGCCGCGATCGAGGTCAGGATTGCGCTCGAAGATCGAGCTGATCAGGGTGCTGACACTGAGCTTCTCGCACAGTTGTAGGATATCGAAATTCCGGCTGTGATCCTGGGTACGGCACTCAGAGAAGAGGCGTTCGAGGCGGTCGGTACCCTCCAGGATGATATGGAATGGTATGTTCCTGTCCACTATCTGAAGTCGTAGTGCCGTGATGATGATGTTCCGTACGATCGCCTGCGAATCAGCATACAGCGCCCCAGTCATGAAGGACGTGCCATGTCGGATCCACATGGCTGATGCGAGGAATGCGTAGGTCGCCAGCGACTTGATTTGCTGTGCGAGGCTATAGCCAACAGAGATGAACGGCAGCGTGAAGTAGGCGAATGTCCGTGCGATGAAGATCAGCATCCGACGTCGATGAAGGTGACTGGGCGAGGATGATGCTTTTGCGTCTGTCGCAAGGCGTAGAAGAGTCTGCATGAGGGTGACTGCCTTCGGTACGTTCTGCTTGTCTACAGGGTCGAGGAGCTGACGAGCCTTTTCGGGTGTCATGGAGGGTAGATCTTGTAGATGCTGGTAGACGTCGAGAGACTGGATGCATGTATCGTGTACAAGGATGCCTCTTGGGTTGCGCAACAGGGTCGCAAACCCTACGAGAGCTGTCAGTCCCGGCATTCATACATCGTAAGCAAATGTGATGCTTACTCTTGATTACGTGCTTTGGATCACAGGTAGCTACAATGCCATCACGTCCGCAGGTCGTGTTCATGCCAATCATCCGATAGAGGTGTGTCCCCAGCTCCGAGTCATGCGGTATTGACTCAGACATACACAGATTGAACTTCGCTTTGCGAAACGATGCTTCGCCGTCACTCCCAACAGTCCATATAGGTCCGTGCATCGTCTCTCCATTCGGATGGGTCTTCCATGCTGTCAAGAATGTTCCCAGCCAAAGGCCGAGATCTGCACCATCCTCGCTCTTGCATGACGGTGATGCAAAAAGCGGAGTAGCACCGTAATGGTCGGTGCGAGCATAAGGTGCGACTGCGCCGATCGTCGCATCCTTCCCATAATGACAGGTCGGATCCTCGCCATGTAGCGCACGGTTAACTGCCTCAACATCCTCGAGGCTCGTAACGCGCGTCACGATGTCTGCGGAATGTTCACGACAGAGGCCAGCAATAGAGTCGCTGGCAGCAAGATATCGGCACTTCTCTTCGATTGCAACACCATCAAACATCGCAATCATGCCTGCCTGCTTATTCGACTCGTATACCGGCGCGGGCGGCTTGACCTCGGGTGCCATGAGCCGTCCAATGTTACCAGAGACTTCGTGGTGCACCGGGGCCTTGATGCATGGGAGGAGTTGAGGGACAGGGTAAGTGTCGTTGACAGTAGATGGGGATGGCAATCCATGCGAGTGATTGAGAGCATACAGGAGCCGTGGACCACCGAGAGCTTTGGCAAGGAATGCGATCTCAAGATCGCGTTTATCAAACCGGCCTCCAGGCCCCCGCGCCTTGTAGACACCGGAGATCGCGCGCTGAAGCTGCGAGAATAGGTAGCGTGGGCTGGACCCGTTTCGCAGCGCTACAGCAAGCAGCTCGCGTAGCCGCTTCACATCATTGGTAGCGAGTAGCATGGTGAGTCGTTGGTGGTCATTGATCCGCCGGTCTCTCCGTGAAATCTTCTTCTTCTGGTTGAACGACTGTCAGATCATGCTCATTAGTCTCTCTTGCTCAGATTAGACACAGCAAGCATACCTGTAACTCCAGCTCCCGAGCACGAGCAGCAAGCTTCGTCGTGACAGCTATCAACTGCTTGTGAGTCAAATAGAGGTATGGCGTGTTCTTCGGTGCGTCCCCATCCGCTCTGTTTACGAAATTGATGTACTCCGATAGACGTGGGATCTTTTCACAGGGGTCGCACTGGGTTGTGTTCCTCGTGTGCGCATATCGTCGACAGTCTGTGGAGCGCAAACGAAGCCAGTTGGTATTCTCGATCCCAACAAGCTCCCACGGAAACGTGCGTGATTCATGGCGATGAAAGGGATAAGTATCCCATACTGATCCGGGTGTCCAGTGTACAAGGATGCCCCGACATTTCGGGTGCTTGGGGCTCGGCGATGAATGGCTGTCAGATGCGGACGAACCAGACTCTTCGTCCGACTCGGACTGAGACTCGGACGCATCCAAGTCCTCGCTATGATCATCTCCATCCTGCACCAGATCCCCGTCGCCCCGCCAGGCCTCCGATGAACGCCATCCTGCGTGATGCACGCCGTGCAGAGACGATCCTCGTGCATCCGAGTCGCGGTCACTAACTCGGATTCCCATAGAAGGTGAGTCTGTGGCCTGGGATCCTGCGGCTTCAGGTTCCAATCCATACGAGATTGAAGTACTGGGAGCGCCTCTGTGCGAGTTAGGCGTAGTGGGTGTGGCCGAGAAGAGGCCCAGTGGTGTCTGCTCCGAGCTGCCAGCAATGTTGACTCGGCGGACTGTGTCAGTCACCGAATGATCATGCTCCTGCAGTCGGCCTCGGGAACTGCTAGTGGGAGCTGCTGAACCTGCAAGCAAATGCCATCAAGATGACTCTTGCTCTGGTTGAGCTGATACGGGCATGCTCGTGGCTCACCTGCTAGCCTCGCCGTCGGCGGAGGGCGCTGTAGCTGAAGCCTATGAAGAGCTTCAGTGGTTTGCTCTCGCTCATACTTCTGCTTGTTTCTTTTGCACTGTGGTGTTCCTCGATGCTGATTGATCGCCGTAGGATCTGGACAGACCTCTCGTCCCGAAAGTGTGATCCATTGGTAGCAAAGATCACACTGGACCTCATGACGAAGGCTCACAGGATTGACTCGGGTCATCCTGGACTCGCCATTTCGGAGGATAATTTCGGTAGGCTTGGGAGGCGGTCGCTGCTGGGACATGGTAGACAGTAGAAAGATATAATCAGTGAATCATTGATGATATTCCTTTCGTGCCTCGCTCAGCCGGCTCTACGCCACTGTACCATAGTTGTACTAGCGAGTGGCGATTAGTACGATCTGGATCTGCTTATGTGAGTTGCCTATTCTGGACACATGCCTGCTTCCGCCATTCATTCAGGTCCCTACACCGTCTCGCGAGCCTCTCTAACATACCCCTATGATGTCTTATATCATGTGTTATATTTCCGAGGTGTAATGGCTAATGTATGAGAGGTATAAGTACCATGGTAGGGAACTTCGTGCATGACGGACTCGGAAGCTGCCATCAAGCCCCCGGAAACCGGTTGAGGGGGGGGGACCCCCACTAGTTGCTTCCACGGCACCCGACCCCGGGTGCCCCCTGGTCCCTGTACTACTGCTGTGGCTGAAATCGTTTGGGATCTTGAGATTTGTCCCAGCACGTGACTGAGCGGACGATCTCAGACTAATGCGGACAATGGACAACATTTCCTGGTTATACGAGTCACCGTGGGCCGGCGATTATGTTCTACGACAACAAAGCTGTACATCTATGACAAGGTATGACATTGTATAGATAACTTGAAGAGCCAACATCTCATGGGAATCTTTGGCGACTCTCAGGCTCTTGTCTCAGGCGCCAGGCTCGTGGCGGGCTTGGCACGCACTGGCATACAGTACGTCTGCTATATGCAACCGCTATGTGAGCCTCCCTTTGTCACGGTCTGTGTCTCAGTCCATCTGATTGTTCACTACCTCCAAGCTTCATTTTTCGTCCTCTTCCACAGATAGGGGCCGTTTAGACGAGACGAGCCCAGGCGTCTAGTGTCTAGTTCTTGGATTCCCATTTGCGGAACGTTCATGCTCTGAAGCTGTGCGGCCGACGCGCCCAGCTGTCCTCGCAACCCACGGACAGAGCAGTGCGGTTTACCTGTTTCGCGCACACATCCGACGTAGGATCACTCTGAGGCAGCGCCGAGCCACTCTCATCCCAAAGAGCGCGTCTTCGGGGACAGCACTAGCATCCTCGCCGACTCGGACCAATCAGGCCAGCTGCTGTCGACATTGTGCGCGTCTGGCCCTCACTATATAACACTTCGGGCGGCGTTGAGTCTCAAACTTCACCCGGTGTCCTTAAGTCACTAGTAACTCGACCTCCGACCACGACCTCCCCGTTTGTTTGATCTAATCATTCATGATGTGGGATCCATACGGGTACGCGAACTACCAACAGAGCCCGCCCGCTAGTCCGTATTACCAGCCGGCGGTGTACTTCCCGGTACCCATGTAAGAAAAATACATTGGTAAGTAGAGGAAATCGCGCTGAAATGTCTATGTTACAGGATGTACCCCGGGTGCGTACTAAAGAGCGTGCAGAACGCGTAACTCAACAGCACATACAGGTCACCTCCGGGATTCAGTTCCCCAGGACCGCCCACGCCCTGGGCGCAGAATGGCGCGCTTACTAGTCCGTACCAACCCGAGTCTCAGCATCCGTGAGTGAGCTCCCTCGCGTAGTATACGTGTCAACTGAATCCCGCGAAGCCACCAACGACCAGAGTACGTTCGATAGTGTACTGAAACTAACACGTTATTGAAAATCGGACTGGTGCAGGCAATCTAGGGCAATTGTATCAGCATCTTCCGCGCCTCCTCAGAGGCAGCGGCGCGGCCGCCGTGTTGTCATCACCACGTCGCATCACCACACGCACCACCTCATCCGGCGACACCACCGACACCCACATCAGACAGAGAGCCAACCGCACGCTCATCACTCGCACTCGCACTCGCACTCGCACTCGCACTCGCATTCCCGCTCGAGGTCACGCAGTAAGGCAGCGCTCGCTATATCATGAGGTCCGTGCTGATACGCATCGTCACTGCATCAGCGAGGCCAGAAGTTGCCTCTGTCCAGCAGGTCGACAGAGCAGTCGCCTCCCGGCACGCAGAATCGCGCTCGCGCGCGCTCCCCGTCTTCTCCAAATGCACGGGCCAGAAGAAGGCGCTCTGCGTAAGTCGCACTGCATTTTGCAAACCCGCGATACAGAGGTAAGCCATCGAGCTGACGCGCTCGGCGTGCGGACAGATCGGGATCAACTACACGGGGCAGCGGAACGAGCTGCACGGGTGCGTGAACGACGCCAAGAACGTGCGCAAGTTCCTGATGAGTGCGTTTAGTAACTCGACCCATCCGCACCCGTTTGCCGTATGACTGCACTGACGTCTCCGTCTCCTGTGCGCGACAGAGCAGTGGAACTTCAAGCCGGACCACATCTTTCTGCTGACCGACGACGCAGCGCACGGGCACCAGCAGCCGACGCGCGCGAACATCCTCGAGGCGATGCGCTGGCTGGTGCGGGACGCGTGTCCGCACGACTCGCTCGTGTTTCATTGTGAGGCTCCTTCCAGGCTGTCGTTGAACTGTGAGGATGTCATCTGAGACTCACGGCAGACTCTGGCCACGGCGGCCAGACGAGGGATCTTGACGGGGACGAGGTGGACGGGCTGGACGAAGGTACGTAGCGAATCTGCCCGGAGCGTGGTGAAAGGTGATGATTGATGCCGACAGTTATATTCCCGGTGGACTACAAGCATGCGGGATTTATCGTTGACGACGTCAGCAAAGTTTCTTCCGAGTGAAGCTGCCGCATCTGTGCTGACTGTCTTCTCTTTTCCACAAAGGAAATGCACCGGATCATGGTTCGTATTCTCGCGCATTAGTGCATCACGAAATCGTGCTGAGACGGCTTGCAGGTGAAGAACCTGCCAAACGGCTGTCGGTTAACGGTGTGTCTATAGAGGCAACTACACCGAGGAGACTGCTCTCGACTAAACCATCCCCTTTTAGGCGATATTTGACGTGAGTACCGTGTCATCGATCGCGCACGCGCACGATCCTATTGATCACTCAACGCCGATCGCTCCCAGTCATGTCATTCGGGATCCGCGTTAGGTACGTGCCCCCCAGAATCCAAACAACCGATGCCGTCACTCAGCCCCGCCCTGCAGACCTTCCCTACCTGGTGAGCCCTCACCACCGTTTTCCTCACGATACCAACCAACCATCTTCACGTGTGATAGTACCACAGCGACGGCCGCGTCAAGGGCCTCAGCGAAGTGACCCCCAGCCACCTGCGCGAGAAGACCACGAAGGCCGACGTGGTGCGTGACGGGCATTGGTTTTCCAGCCGCGAACGGTCTCGATTGCTAACTCACTGGTGGGCGTAGATCTCGTGGAGCGGCTGCGCGGACTCGCAGACAAGCGCGGATACGTTCGAGGGCGGGGCGGCGGTCGGCGCGATGAGCTACGTGCGTGCTGTTCTTTGGGTTGGCATACGACGCGGTGGTCGGGCGTGCCTGCAACGTTTGCTGACTAGGTGTATTTCAGGCGTTCATGAAGACACTGAGTGAGTCGTGTGATGAAAATTCGCTAGTTGTAGTAGTCTATTGACGACACCGGAAGCCGATCACAAGGACCAGACATATCAGCAGCTCTTGCAACATCTGCGGTATGTAGTTGCTTCTGGCCGTGAATATTGCATGCTGGCACTGATACGTCCACCCTCCCTGCGACAGTCAAATATTGCACAAAAATTACAGCCAAAAGCCGCAGCTCTCGTCGTCTCATCGTATTGTGCGTGTCCATGAGCCCCACGTCCGATCACATGCATGCTGACCTCCTCTCCGGACTAGAACACGAACCACATGTTCATCATGTAGCCTTAGTCAATTGACCAATTATGTAGGTCAACGAGCGGATCGGCCGTGCGTGCATTACACATAGCTTTTGCGATGCCTGGATGTCGCGTGTGAGGTAAGCCATCAGGGAGGTGAGCATTTGAAGTTCGGCACATTTCTCGACCGCATCCGAGGTCAGGCGGCCTGACAGCGGGAAATGGTAGCTGTTGCAAAGCATACTGGAGGTCCTGATCCATGAAGCAGTGCCACTCGAAGCCATTCGGCGAGTCTCGGCAAGCGCCGCCAGGGGAAGGGCTGGCCGCTGTATGGTAACATACATGAGGTAGCACAGCGCCAGTGAGAGCCGACGGTATCGTATTGGTCATAGGCCAGTCTCCTTGAAGAGCTCGAGGACTGCGGTGACAGACCTTGGGTTGAGCCCAAGCGTGCGGCGCAGAAAGGTCAGTTGCCACACAGCCGCGAGGGCGGTGTGCGCCCTCAGCTGGACATCGATCGTGGCTTCGCATCCGAAGAAGAGGCCTTGAGGCCTGAAGGCCTGAGGTGGGAGTGGATGTGGGCATGATATAGAGTCAAGGCCGCCCAGCGATGCAGATCCGCGACGTATGACTCCACAGACACGCATGCGTTCGCAGTCCTGCGCGCGATTGCAGCGCGGCGCTCGACATGCGCCATGAAGATGTCTCGCGCGGTGGCAGACTCTTGCAAGCCACATTTTAGCATCTCATCTCTGCCGGCACATCGCTCGTCAACTACGTTTTACTGCATACATGGCACGCTTCTGGTGTAAGTCAGACGGCACGATACATGAGCATCTGCCCAGGGTTGTAACGGCCTCGACAATCCTGATGCCGACATCATCATCCGGACGGACGACTGGGCCGATTTCCGCGTGTACAAGTCCGCCCTCAGAGAGATCTCCCCCGACTTCGCGGGCAAGTTGTCCTCTGCGAACCCCGCTGTGATCCATGTCACCGAAGACAGCGTCATATGGGATCATATCCTCCGCATGTGCTTCCCCGAGCGCGATCAGCTGCGATCGCGCCAGATCAGCTCTGGCTATTGCTCGAGGCCACCAAGAAGTACAACATGGAAGGTGTCCGCGAGACAGCGAGACGAGAGATGTTGACTTCCCCGATGCTAGAGCGAGAGCCTCTTGTCATATTTTGTGCACAACTGAGGCACAGTCGACAAGCCGTGCCGCCGATAGGCTTCGCCGCCCGACGCTTTGTCGCGATCGCCGCCACACGACGAACATTTTGTTAGCCACACAAAGGATTATGATATTCCACGCATTAGTATACTTATGCTTTGTTCACCTCGCTTTGATCCTCACCACACTAGTGGCGTACACCAGTAGCTATGTATCTTCGGGTATATGTACAGCTCCTTACGAGCCATGCAACCCATCCTCGCTCTCACTCCTCTCGCGGTGCGAAGTCTACCTACAACAACAGGTTATGAGCCCGCCTCGCTCTGAACCGCACGACGATGACAACTCACCTTGTTATCACTCAAATTGTGACGCGCTGACCGGCGCCGACAATTGGCAGACGTGGAGGGTCCGACTTTCTGACATCCTGATCGACGCGGACCTGTGGGACTACGCGAGTGGCGATCTCACGTGTCCGGAGCCGACAGAGAACGACGCAAAAACCGAGGAAAAGGCGACAAGAGAGAAGGAGATCAGTAGTTGGAAGGCGGAGGATCGAAAGGCACTTGCCGCGATACGACTCAGGGTCGCCGACAAGGTCTTGAATTACGTGAAGGCCGCCCAGACGAGTCATGATGCATGGCGGAAGCTCGAGACCATGTACGAAGCACGAGGTGTCCTCGCTATCGTCCAAGCTCGACGCAGGATGTTTCGCGCGGTGTGCGCGGAAGACCAGGATGTTGAAGAATTCATCTGCCAAATGACGAGTTACCGAGATGACCTACTACCACTTCAGCAAACGATCTCGGACGAGGAGTTCTGTATCTCGATCCTTGCCGCACTTCCGGAGTCCTGGAATACCTTTACTGCCATGCTCAATTATCGCACCGGCTTGAAGGACTCCGCGCAGCTCATCGCTCGGATTCTGGACGAAGGTTGGCACGTAAAGAGCCGCGCCGAGCAGACGGCTTTGCACGGCAAGTTCCAGAAGTTGAAGGACAAGGAAAAGCGGACCCTACCCTCGTGCTGGACATGTGGAAAGCCTGGATACCAGTCAGACTGTCCAGATCATGAAGAAGCACGAAAGAGAAAACGTGAACTTGAAGAACAGGAACACATCTCGAAGAACGGCAAGAGCGGGGCCAAGGCGATGGTGGCAGACGCGACATCTGACGCGGAGTCAGAGGATTACGCGTTTGTGGCAACGGACATAGCATCGCACCAGCCGGAGATAGATCAGAATGGAGGTGGTCGCAGACGGTGTAGTGCGGGAGGTAGTGGTCGCACTGGTCCCGCCAGTGACTGAATCAGGTATTCAGTTGTTGCCTGAACTTGAGAACTCACACCAATTCCCTCACCGCCTTTTTCCTTACCGAACCTCTGCTTGACTAGGCTACACAGTTCAACTGTTCCGAGTCGTTCCGTCCACAATTGCTGTAGAACCTTCGGAATAGCCAAAGTAATCACTGACGGTTGACTGGAGCGCTGCTAGACTCACCACTTCGAGAACCATCAGGGCACAAAAGATTTGGAAACATGTGGGATATTGTCTGCACTTCCAGTGGATGCCAGGATGATGGCGCAGCGGCACACATCCTCCTCCTCCTGCTGTACCATGAAGCGCTCGAACCTCGGGCTTGCCTTTTCTGCCCGAGCGCGCCGGGTCGCCAGGTCACAGCAGATCACTGGCAGCAGGTTCAGGGGACATTCTTGTATGAATATCGTCACAAAGACTCAGTAGTCTACATAGAACGCATGCGCCGATGCATGTCGTGTAATGCTACATCCAGAATCGTGATTTACATGCACGCCTAATATCCAAAACCACTGAACCAAGTCAAACTTGAACCATATCGGCCGTTTCTCTACTTAGTGGCCTACTGCCCATCCCTCTCCCGATACACATGCGGCTCGACAACTGGATCCATGATGACGGCCTTCCACAGCAGGCGCCACGATATCGGGTTGCCCTAAACACGCATCTATCAGTCCACCAAACTCCACGCGAAAAGCAGACCCGACCGACCTGGTCGCGCGCCATAACGCAATACGTGCCCTCCGCGCCAGGCGCCTTGAAGTGCTCGAGCTCGACCCAGCCCTTGTACTGGAGCCGGCGGCGGTCGTAGCCCCCGATGCGCATACGGAGGATCTTGATCTCCTCGCCCGCCTCCTCGAGAACGACCTCCTGCGCGGGCTTCCACTTGACGCCGAGCTCGGTGAGCGCCTCTTGAATGAGCGGGAGCATCATGTGGGGGAGCAGTTGCGCGTAGAACCGCGTGAGGTGCGGCGAGTAGCGCCGGCCGGACTTGGTTTGAGACTGGGAAAGGGAGCGCGGTGAGCGGCTGGGATGGATGCGGTAGGGGATACGTACGAAGAGCATGAGCGTCTGGGTGAATTGCGAGTTGTGGGACGCGGTGCCCATGATCTGGTCGCCGTCAGCGTCGACGTTCCTGTGGGCCCACGCTTAGCACATTGAGAGCACGGACGCGAGATGAGGGAGCGACCCACTTCGTGATGTCTGGGGTGGCGATCTCCAGGTCGCCCGTTTGCCGGAGCGACTCCGTGAGGTGTTCTGCGAGCACGGCCAGGCCCTTCTTCGCGAGCTGGCTTGGTCTGTTAATCGAAAGGACGATGCGTCAAGCAGCGCCGATCGCGGCGGTGGGATGGAGGGAACGAACCGTATCATCCACGGGTGGGCTGCCACCTCGTTGAGGGACATTCGTCGCGAGGGGTCAATGGCGAGCATGCCTGTGAGGAGACCTGGCGGTGTGGAGTGAACATGGTGATGTGAGCCACTAGCGGCCGGGAAACGGCCCACGATGAGAAGACTTACTGAGAAGGTCTCTGCTGAACCGGTTCCAAGGCGCTTGATCGAAGCACTCACCCGTGAGGTAGCGCGCGTACTCATGACTGTGCTTGGTGGGTTCGTCCCAGGGTGTATCTGTGTACATCATCGCTTTCAGCGTCGCGGACATTGTGAACTAAGGAAAAGCACCGACTGCCGGAGAGCAGGGCATAGAGAATGACACCGCCGCCCCAGACGTCCACAGGCTCAGCTTCGTATGGCGCCTCCCTTAACAACTGCATAGATTTGAGTCGGTCACCATGCATGATGATGGCACAGGAACACAAAGGCGGACCTCTGGGGCCAGGTATGGCAGACTGCCGCAGCGCTCTGAGAGCATCCTCATCTTCCCGCTCTCTTTGACCTTGTACACAGCGCAGAGGCCGAAGTCGCTGATCTTGAGTGTACCGGCCGCGTCGAGTAACAGGTTCTCGGGCTTGAGATCGCGGTGACAAACGCCCTGGTCGTGGATGTATTGCTGCGCACATTCCCACATCGTGAACTGCGCTGTTCTGGAATGTGGCGCGCACTTACCAGTCCGGCTATGAGCTGCAAGAGGTAGACATGCGAGATATCTTCCCCGACTCCGATGTCAGGCGCTTCAATCATGTCAGCGGACGAAGCGCAGGCTCGCAGCCACAGAAAGAAACGTACCGATCTTGTCGAAGAGGTCTCCTCCGGCAGCGAGCTCCAGCAGCATGTACAGCCCAGGGTAATACCGGAGCTTCGGCTCGTTCGGCTCAACAATGACGGCGGTCTTGAACTCCAGAATATTCTCGTGTTTCAGTGCCTGGTGGATGCGCATCTCTTTGTCGAACGTCTTGCGCTCCTGCGCGGTCGTCTCCAGCGTGAGGGTGACGACCTTGCACGCCGCGACTTCGCGGGTGTCAAAATTCACCGCGCGGTAGACTCTGTGTGTGGTATTCGTGCGTTTGTGCGCCAGGATCCTGGAGCTAAGACTGGCTTACGTTGAGAACCCTCCTCCGCCCAACTGCATTACCAGCGAGTAGCCTGTGGCCGCGGTGAGCACGTATGATCATTTGCTACGGCTGGATGCACTTACCGGATACCTTAGGAAACTGTAGTTTCATGATGAGCGGTGGAAGGACATGGGATGGGGGCGAGAGTTGGCTTGGACGGGCAGGCGTGGACAAAGGACAAAGGCAATCTCGATCCGCAGATTCCGCCCACGCGTCACGATGCACGCGTGTTGCGCGTCTTGTCACAATCACGGGATCAATGTCACAATGATATTAAACGCTGCCAGTGCTTGCCAGTGCCGCTGTCCGACTTTTTTGCGTGAAGCCAAGAAAGGTTTGATGCGCCTTGATGAGTGCGAACACAAGCACCGGCCGCACTGGCTCGGAGAGGCAGTGCTTTGCCCGGCTGGGCGTCGAGTGTATGGGAATGCGAATACAACTCTTCGCCTTCCCATACACTCAACACCCAGCGGGAGGTAGCGTGCTGCAGCTATAATGATAGCGATAACTGCCACGTAATTCACTTCGCGACGGTAACTTCCAGGTTCAAAGCACTAGGCAACCACTTTTGTTCCCGAATAGGTGACATGGCCACAAGTGTGGCTTGTTCTTGTTCGCACGGACAGTTACGGTCTCAGGTGTGCGATCATCAACATAACTTTACCGCGTCACCCTTGCACTCTGACTCCATAGACGACATCCTCTACCTCTACCGTCGCGAATTTATGTCAACCATGTCTCCTCCGAGTCAACATCCCCGCAGGACATTCGTCCCTCTTTCTACCGGTGTTCGGGATCAAGCATCTCCTCTGTGTAGCCTCAAGTTTCGCGGGCGAGACGACGAGCCTGGCGTTGCGTTATACCAGTTTTCATCGAAAGAACATGACCAGATGGTCTGCAACGGCCTCGACGAGTTGTTCCAGAGCGAATACTTGGATGACTTCATGTCCCTCCGATGTCAAGTAAGTACGTTGTGTGCGAGACTATGAACCGCTGATGCTCACTCCACGTCAAGCTGCCAGGTTATGCCTCAGACAGCAGGCCTCTACTCTTTCTTGAAGCCATCCCGATTAAACGCTACGAAATTGGGAGGCTAGTCGCTGAAGAAATGCGGGGGTATATGAATGTGCGTCCATTACAAACCACGCTTTCCGCATGCTGAAATCCTCGCTCATTCTCTGCCTCGCAGGAGCTCCGTGAACTATTGAGCGACAGGCAGTCAGCCGCCAGCGACAATCCGTCGTTGAACGGCATCGATTGGGATAAGTTGTACCTTAGTGAGTTCTATACGATGGACGGGAAGGAGTGGGAGGCGACGCTGTTCATGGAGCTGCCAGAGAAGGTAGACGAACCATAGGTGCCTCGACAATTCATCTGGTGTCTGAATATGTTTGCATAATGGTCTACCTTCCGACATGTACGTGGTCCTACCGAAGTCACAATTATTTCTGAATATGCCCCATATTCTACACAGTTTCAGAAAGCTGATGTGATTGCGCACCCGTTGACTGTGGCTTCGGCCACAACCCCTCCCCCCGCGCCCCGCCGCCCAATAGGAACCACCTGACCAGCGGTGATATAAGATCCAGTCTTAGCCAGAACGAGCGGACCGAGCACCAATGTAGGTGCTTAGTCCGTTCTTTCTATAATGATATTGTGCGATTGCTCCACATGCATTGTCTCTTACTGACTATCCAGTCACTCGGGCCCTGTCCGAGTCTGTGTACAAGACGGGCTTCCAATCATACAGCAATCTCCAGTACAAGTCGAGCGCAGACTTGAAATGGCATGCATAGTAGGTAACTCGTCCGAGCCCTTGGTATCGCGAACGCATCCAACAACGCCACTCAGGAAGATTCTGTTGCCTCGTGAACTTTTTCTGATCACGGCTCTAGTATAGCGGCCACTCCGAGCTCCTGGTGTGGCTTTGCCTCCTTTCAGGGGCCCTATTGTTCTCCGAAAAAAGCAAGTACCGACTTCAGCGCAGTACGTGGCAAAAGCGACCATCGATGCAAGCGGCGAAAATTTGGTCATCTTTGTCCTTGAAGCGCGGTTGGCCAGGTGCAGCATTGATTTAAAAGGGCACGAGTTGGACAACAGTTGCCTACCGTTCTTGCCGTTTCCCCTACGACGATTCTGCGTATACCTCGTCCGCGCCTACCTTCTATACCATCTCCAAAGATGTCTTCCCCACCAACTGGTCAGCCCTCACAGGCGAAGGCTGGAGATGCCAAGCCCGCCAGAAGATTCGCACAGCTTCCGATTGGACTCAACCAATGTGAACCTATGTATAGCATCAAGTTTCAAGGAGAAGACGACGATCCTGGCGTCTCCCTCTACAAGTTTCTGCGATTCGGAAATTGCGGCGGACCTGAGGAAGAGAGCGAAGAGGCGCGTTACTGCGTCGGCCTAAACAAACCACTTGGGCCGGGCAACTCGTATGGCTATCTCGTTCACAAGATGGAGGTACGTACACGTCTTTGCCCGAGGCGTCAGGCCGCCATTCGTAATCGTGTTAGCACCTGCGATATTGTGGTCCAAATGCTGACAATGCATTCCAGTGGCCGGCATATAAACCAGACCGACCTGCGTTGTGCTTCTGCTACGACACTACCACAAGATACGAGCTAGGCCATGAGATCGCCTTGGATTGGTGCGACTATCTGGCTGTGAGTTCTTACCTATGGTGCCGTACTAAGGTCGTGCTCCTAACTCGGATTCCCATATCTGTAGAAAGCCATGCGGTTGCTCGATCCTGAGGCGTCCGTGGACGGCCGAGACGAACGGAACCCGGTCGTGGGCGGGATCGAATTTAAGCAGATGTACTTGTCGGAATTCTACGCGAACGACTGGCGCGAGTGGGAGTCCAAGATATGGGTGGAGTTGCCTGACGGGATGGAGAATTTGGACTTCCTCGTGCGGTAAACGACCGTGCCCACTGCCTCCTGTACTCTCCTGTGTCTTCAGATTACATCCCTCTCATCTCAGCTTGTCCGCCCGGGTTATGTCTTTCCTGATGTTGAATTAGTCCGCCGATTGGGCCCCTTGTGTATAAGTTGTCTCTGTGTAATGCATTACCGTGTACAGCGGACGATGCGATGCGTTCCACTCACTACTACTTCCTACATAGTGCACCGCTGTCGGATCCTGTTGCGCAACACCGCGGAACAAGTTCTTGCTGCCAGTGTTTTGAATAAATTGAAGTCTCGTGATGGCGCGTAATCGAGTAACAAAGGTATGTAGAAGCCAGAATTCAAATATTCCAGTCAAGCCCAACCACGCCTCTTGCTCATATAATGTGGCACAGCACTGGACTTTGTTCTTCACATGGTAGAGAGGCCGTAAGTAAGTCATTATTGCCACAGATCTTGCGTATGTAACTTAGATCGGGACAAGATCGGAGGAGATAGATCCTCGCAACACGCCGGCGCCTTTTCCAGTCGACCTCAGCCTCGTATACTACGTCTGCGCAGTAGCAGTGGCAGCACACATTCCTATACACTCGGACTGAGCATTTGGGAGAACATAGGCACGTAGAGATGGATCAACTCGAAGTAAGTCGTCATGGAGCTACGCTTATGCAGCGATACTCACCACACCGCAGGCGAGTGTCTCACTGATGAGCTCTGGCACTAGAAACGGCTGGGAAATGGGACAGGATATTGCATTGGAGAACCTCTATGAGAACTTGGAAAATCTCACAGAGCTAGTTGCAAATGTCATGAATAATTGCCCTACAAGGTGAGGAAATGCGTATGCCACTTTGTACGTCGTAGCGCTTTGCCAACCATTGTTCACTCTCAGGATGGGCCAGGTAGGTACGATGGCACAATTCAAAGAGCCAGCGTTGAAAGATTTGTGTTGTACAGCTCAATCATTGGAAGCATCTGTGGAACGAACCATTGACGAGGCTCGATAAAGCTACGTCTCTGCTCAAGAGGCTGCGAAACCACTTCTGCCCCGCGAGTGCGTTGCCTCCTGACGTTTGGCGCAGAATATTTTTTCTCCGAGTCGTCTCACCAGACAAGAACGCGTTGAGGCCCAATGTTTTGCCCAGCTATGTCCAGGTGCCGTTGCACACGGACTGGCGCAGCCTCATGACTATCACCGCTGTATGTCGCTACTGGCGAGACATCTGCGTCTCAACGCCCGTTCTCTGGAGTCACCTCATAGATGATGATACACTCCAACTCCAACGTCTGGTCCTTATGCGCCACCCCTACATGCCTCTCACGATCTCGCTCAATTGCGATGTTTCTCGCAACATCCGGATGCTTTCTGACCCACTGGATTTGCGATGCAATGTACTGGGTTGGGTCTCTTGCATGCACCACGTCATCACTCAAATCGAACGATACCCTCTTTCTGGCGCACATCTCGAGAAGCTTACTCTAACGGGGAACCCGACATGCCCGGAACATCATGAGTTCAGGACCCCGCGTCCGGTCGAGGGCATGACTTTGTTTCGCAATGACACTCCCCATCTACGCAGCGTCTCAATCGTCGATCTGTCTTGGGTGCCAACGAATCATTTCTCTACCATCACCCAACTCTTGATAAGCCGTTGTCCCTGGCACAATCCGGTCGCTACCATCGTCAATCTCCTCAGGAATACACCCCAGTTGGTTGATCTTGTTCTCTCGGGTATGCACCCTAGGTTGCCAGCAGAAGCTAGTATTCGTGAAGGGACAGAGAAGGCCCGTCTCCATAGTCTTCGGCGACTCGCGCTTCGTAACGTCGGTCCTCGGGTTATTGCGCCACTACTCTCGGAGTTGGACATGGCCTCGCAATGCGTCATCGTCATGAGCGATTTCGGCGAGTTCCATTCCATTCCTTTCAGAGATCTACGCAGAGATATATCGCATGGATTGCCAGAGTGTCTCTCTGGCTTTGCTCTCATGCAGCCCACCATTATGCATCTCAGGCTCTTCGAGCCGGCCTCGATAGCGGATCGGGACCAGCCAAATTTCACGTTGTCCATCGCCGCCGTCAACGAACACGCCGGTGTTCTGCTCAGGGACAAACATGTCCTTCCTACTGGTCTTGTATATGAGTTCCCTACCACCGTTTTCCAGTTGTCACGCCTGCAAGATCTATGTTGCCTGGATACGCGGAACTTCTCAACGGCGGATCCATGGCCCTCGCGAATGTGGTCCTCCATATTGCCGGAATTGACCGCCACAAAGAACCTCACGGTATTCGAATCCAGTCTGCCTCACATCACTCAGTCGCTCAACTATATCGACTGGGCGGCGCCGCTATGTCCACACCTGGCTAGGATCACCGTCCTCTTGCCACACAAAGCTGTGCGGATCGACGAGGTGATGCTAGAACTCGTCTCTCTACGTGAGCGGATGCACTTCCCGCACGTCACCATTGGCTATCTCCCCGAGTACACGGGGATGAGGCCGTCTCAAAGCGAACAGGATTGCCACTTCGACTCGGTGGAATACCTGCATCTCGACAAGGTGCGCCCTGTAGTGCCTCCATGGCCGGACCATTCCCGGCTCCCCGATATGCCGCCCGCGTATTGGCCGCCGTTCGAGCAATGGTCGAGCAACATGGTACCGGACACTCGCGTGATTCGGACGACGAGGTTCGACCGGTTCGGTCGTGCAATAGATGGTGAGCGTAGTAGATAAGTTGGGCTGTGGTCCGGCTTTCTGATAGTTGCTCATAAACAGACGATAGTCTTCGTGGCTGGGGAAGTATTGGCCCGGGGACAAGAGCATGACGCCTATTGTAGGCCAGAACACTCGCTCGGCCGATTTCCCTATCTGTACTGAGGCTTGAAGGATTCATTCTATCATCCGCTCTTGGCTACTACGCTGAACTATCAGTACAACAGAACTTATATCATCGCAATGTCAATCATCTGCTCATGGCCACGACAGCTTTACTCCATCAGCGAATATCTCCGCGAGGTATACCACCGTCTCCGCAAGAATGACCAGTCGCCCACGTCCAGCGAACACCATGTTCGCGGACTCGACCCCAGTGAAGAACTTGCCTAGCAGCGTCCCCGCGCGGTCCCACACCTTCAATGCAACAAAGGGTTACTTGAAGGACATGCTAGGCGGTAATGAAAGACTGTACGTACGTGCACACCATCTCCACAAGCGGCGTATACGTTGCCGAGCGTGTCGACCTGGACGCCGTCGGGGACGCCGGCGTCGACGTATGCAAAGACACGTCGGTTGATGAGTGCGTCGCTCCGCAGATCGACATCATACACATAACTGGATGGTAGTTAGCACGTTAAGAGAGCAGCGTTCAGAAACGCACATAGTCGCGGGGTCGGTCGTGTTCTTGCCCAGGAAACCGCCCGCTGCACCAGAGTCCACGCTGCAGAATACGAGTCTCAATACGCGGATACGAAGCGGAACCGCCAGTGAGGGCGCACATGTACGCGATCTTCCCATCCGCGGAGAAAGCCAGCCCGTTGCAACGAGTGAAGCCATCCGCGACAACGCGGACGTTCCCTGTCTTTGGGTCGAACCGGTACACCTGGTTCGGAAGGAGGGGCGCCGGCCGAAAACGGACCAACCAGCCGTATCTAAGCGCACCTGTCAGTACCCAACCGTGCATGTCAAGTCGGTGAGCCGCACGTCACGTCCGTGAAGTAGATCTTCCCGTCGCGCGGGTGTATCTTCGCGTCGTTGAGCGAGTTGAACTGGCGCCCGAAGTAGTTGTCGAGGATGACGGTGGTGTTGTGCGGGGCGGCCGGGTTGACGAGGGCGAGGCTCGGCGGGCGCACACCTCGCCCAGAGTTGACAAGGAGCAAAGAGCCGTGGTACGGACCGGTGCCCCCATTGGTCATCTGCACAGTGTCTGGGAGGGAGAGCTGCAAGGCTCATATCATCAAGTCGGACGCTCGTGATAGTACAATTAGAAACCGCGCACTGGAGTCACCGTAGCATTCAGAGGGGTTGTCTGGCTTCCGCTCGCGACCGCCAACTCATTCACATCAACCAGGCTCAGCTTGCCCATCTCATTGTTGTTGTCCCAGTCACTGAAGCCAAGATATCCACCGTCTTGACTGCTGAAGAAGACCTCGTCCGTCTCGGGTACCCATATGGGCGCCTCGTGCGCAAACGCGAACCCGGGGTTGCTGGCAATGACACGGATGGACGGGTTTGAGCCGAGGATTTTCAGGAAGCCGGGGTGGAAGGTTTGGAAGAACGGCGGCGACGTGTTGGTCGGGTTGAAGTGGTCCACCCATCCATCACCACGAAACGGCGCGCCGGGAGGGTGCACGGCAAAGGAGAGAGGGTTGACGTACTACGCCGAAGGTTGCCTACAAGCTCAAGTACGAATGCGAAACATCAGGACTTACCACTGTTTGAGGTGGTAGCGCGACACCCTCCAATGACACAGATCCCGGTGTCCCTGGCCAAACCCACGCCGCTAGGCCCGCAAGAGCACCCACAGTCCAGCCTAGCAATGTCATGCCAGATCCACCACCCTGCGAGTCCTTGACGTTGGGTTGCGAGCCTGAGGTTGCCCCTGGTGCCGCGCTCATCGTGTACGCAGCAATAGTGAGAGCCGGAGCGGCGAGACGACTAGCCTGCGGCTAATATGGGTTCCCAGTGCCAGTTCCCCTGGCCCCAGGCGTCCCGAGGATGGTGTCGAGGACATGATGGAGTGGGAACTGAGTTCAGCTGACCTGCCGACGGACATCCGGGACGGTCAACTACAGCGCCTGCCCAATGCGGTAGCTGCACCATCAATGTAATGACTGACGACCTCCTCAATTCGTACGCGGCGCAATTCAACAATGAGGAGGCCTGGGATCCAGTGGGCGGAGGCAACTCAGCCAACGAGCTTGCAGCGTGTTTTCCTGAATATGTCTAGTACCTTCTCTTCACCAGTCGTTTAATTACCCTTCACGGTTTGACGTCTGACAGCGAAGTTAACACCGATTTTTCTAGATTTTCCTCGTTCAGTTTATGTCACTCTGGTACCTTCGTGTGCTTAAAAGCGAAGGCCTGAGGACGACGCAGCCCGTCTACCCGTCCCTCTCCCCTTCATGTGCATGAGCCTTGCGCGTGCGCCGATGCACCCCGATACTCAAGTACTCAAGCGTCGCATGCAGTTCAAGTCGGATGGACTACTTGTTCCAGAATCTACGTCGCCTTCAGGCAACCCTCAGGCCGAAGTTCGACCATCGGCTCATCTCACCAGGTAGACGTAGACAATTCCTTTAACCTTCGTGCCTCAGGATATGCTTGTCTGGCCAACAACCGCTTGCGCGAGGAACCGGGGCTTTGTGGCGCAGGCAGTTCCTTCTGCTACAACGTGACAGCTAAATTCACATTATTGGGCCCCGTACGAAAAGTGCGTAT
Source organism: Fomitopsis serialis (assembly GCF_022376445.1). Lineage (NCBI taxonomy): Eukaryota > Fungi > Basidiomycota > Agaricomycetes > Polyporales > Fomitopsidaceae > Fomitopsis > Fomitopsis serialis. The sequence continues at coordinate 21,296 of NW_025955004.1, read as the reverse complement.
ACGAGCGGAGGTCATCGGACGTTGGTATTCAGTGGTCCGGACATTGTACCGCTCAACCTGGACCACCGTAGCCAAGGTCACAGCTGCCTGGCTCGGCCTGGTCGTCGAATTCCACTACGCCCGGTGTGATTCCACATCGAACTCGCTGGACTCCGCCTATGTGTATTGGACAAAAGGCGCGGGGCCCCACGATATGGACAGCTGAGACAATGAAAGGTAGTGAGATCGACCGACTGCATCACCTCGTTTCACGTTCAGTAGTGTTCAATATCGCGATGAAGTCAGTGCTCATCTGTGCAAGTTATTCATTGGCGAAGGCACTGGCTCCGGCCACGTCGGTATGTGGTCCTCACGTCCTCCGAGTCCTGGATCGAATTGAATCCCCGTGCACTTGGCCCAGAGCACGCCAACAGGGAGTCCAGGGTCATGGTTGTTAACCGGTCAGTCATGATGCAACCGTCCGCCAATCTCAATGGATGCTGACGTCGTATGTATTGCTTAGATGAAGACGATGCGCTCGAATGTGAGGCATGTCAGACGCACGTTCCGGTGCGCACGAAGATGAGAACATATTACTATGGCAGTTCTAGACCAGTGACTAGTGAAGATTGAAGCCTGGCCATGGGCAAGTTATATGTAGGATCGGGACAAGATCGGGAGGTTGAATTTGGGAAGGATGACTCGGTTGTCGATCCCACGGCGTCAGGCGCCGGCCCGCGAGTGGACGCCACACAATTGCCACAATGCAAGCGCGTTTCTTTTGTCCACTCATCCAAATCGGCTGAACAAAGGTTCTTCGGAAATGGGCCACTGCAGGATCCCCTTTAAACGAGCAAAGATGCAGATTCTTTTGAGCCACCTCTCCCACATTGTTCCATCGTGCTGCCCACGGCGCCCATCGCATCCATGTTCCAACGAATGACACCGATAGACGACCTCCCGGCCGAATTGCTCTCCTACATCTTCCTCCTCGGCGCGTACCGCCCGCCAGAAGAAGACCCCTCGGGCGAAATTTCCGGTGGACAAGTCAACGACCTTTCGCCATGCATGACCTACAGCTATGCGTTCCCTTGTCTCGTCTCGGCCGTGAGCCGCCATTGGCGCGGCGTCGCGCTTACAACGGGCCAGCTATGGAACAAGATACCTGTCACCGACGAGGAGTGGGACGACTTGAACGACTTGGAGGGCTCTAGCTTCAAGCTCGCTCGTCTGTTCCTGGCCCGATCGGGCACGGCGCCTCTCGACATCATGGTAGATGCGCGGGATCCTGAGTGGAATTTCTCGGAATACGAGTGAGTGGCACACGTTGTTCGAACCTCCAGTCATATTCACATTGACGTTCACAGCGTGTCTACTGCTGGCAGTACTCCTGGCCTCGACGACGAGGATGAAAACGAATACAAGCACCCGTTCACGCAGGGCCACATGCACGCGGCCATGCAAATGCTGTTGCCCCATCTGAGCCGAACTCGCTCGCTCGCGATTTTCACTGATCGCTGGACTCCCATGCAGGTCGCCCTGAACAGCTTGAGTCGCGACGCTCCTCGTGTCCCTATGCTGGAGAGCCTGATCCTGATGCGGTGCAACGAGTTCGCGGCGTACACGCCCGACTTCATCCCCCAAGGGTGCGGCGTCCACTGGCTCCTTCCGTTCGGCAACCACGCGGGTGGCCCTGCGCTCCCGCGTCTCGAACGCCTCATTCTCTCCGGCGTGCACGTCAAGTGGAAGTCCCTGCCCGCGCTGTTCCCGCAGCAGACGCGTCTTCGCCATCTCGAGTTGACGTACCACTGCAGCGACGTGCGTCCGAACAAGGCCGAGCTCCACAGTTTGTTGTCGGCCTGCTCGCAGCTGGAGGAACTGAACGTCAGGGTGTCGCTGCCTGAGGACGACGCCGAGTTCGGGCAGGAGGCTACCATGCGCAACGTACAGCCCGTGAATCTCCCAAAGCTGAAGACGCTCAAACTCGGCTACGACGACAGCGTGCTGGGGAGGAATTCCTGGAGCTGTTCCGGGCTCCGAACGTTCGCACCCTGGTTCTCGAAGACGCGTCATACGCGGCGTCCGAAGTCGTGCAGGAAGCGAGCAAGCTGTTCGTCTATCTGGCGCACCCTGGCGGCCGATTCAGCCGCGCCCGACCGCTCTTCCCGCTTCTCGAGACCCTTGAACTCGGCCGCACGCAAGCCACCCGGGAGGCATACCAGATCTTCTACGCGACGCTCCCTCGCCTGCGCAAGCTCATACTGCGGGAGACGCCTGTTGCCGCGGCACGCGCCTTGCGCCCGACCAGCCCCTACGACGCGCAGCAGTCGTGCCCGTGTCCGCTGCTCGACACGCTCGTCGTGCGTGGGTTCGAGCCGTGTGAGGACCCCCTCTTTCTGAGGTCCTTGTGGAACGCACGGACTATGGCGCCGTCTTCCGCGACATTCGCCTGGAGCCGTGGTTCGGCATCCCCGAGAGGACGTGGAGGAGGGCGAGCTACCGGGAGCGGGCGAGCCTGTTGGCGAGTGGCTCATGCCTAATGGACAACCTATCCCGCCGATGTCCCCAGGACCGGTGCCGCAGCCCGTCCCGCGCTCTGCGGATGGGCGCGTGCTGGTTGGGCGCGGTGGCCTGGCTCCGCCGACGCCGTTCGAGTTCGTCATTGGGAGGATGTCAGCGGGGTATCGTTGAGTTCCGTGTCCCGTCTGCGTCTGAAAGTCATTATGTTCCTATGCACGAATGTATACTATGTTACTGTACTGCTTAACCCACCGCCACTAGGCGTATGAATATGCTTCCTATGTGCTCTCACGGTGTGTTGCGACGTGTCGCCCGAGTAACCCGTTCGATTGGGTGTGGGAAATCAGAATGGGCCTTCAATAGTGTGCTCCGAGTCCTCTGGTTGGTTGATTACAGTCTCGTCTTTTGCACTTCGCTGCACGATCTCATCCACAAAGACTGGAACATAGGGTGGCTACCCAAGACTACCCCAAGACTACCCCCTATAAAAACTGTCTCCCTCCTGGGGGCACGCCGGTTCGGCGCGGATGCTACAATAAGACTGCAAATCCAATGCTCTGCACGGGTGCAATTAATGATGACACTGACAGCATGAGCACAGCGGCGGCCCAGTCGAGCCGTTGAAGGACCTCGGAAACTAGCATGTCAAAAGAGGTGGTGCTTCTGATTCTCATGGTTCGAAAGCAGTTGGATGATTGTAATCACGTCTAAGTATACACATAACAGAAGGCTTCTATGCCGCACTTGTTAGAGTTCTAAATATTGAAACTCAGAAATGTCACGCCTACCATTGGGCTTTCGGACTTTGCATCTGCTTACTTACCGCTAAGGACACACGCCCCTACCGTAACTTCAATCATCCGAGGTTCTTCTCGCTCCCGTTGCATCGCTATCTTCTCCGAAATACTTTCATTCGGACTTAGAGGAGGACTGTTTCCGGTACATCGCAAGCCGGAAGTTCCAGGGGTCGCTAAGCGGAGCGCTAAGTCGCCGCTAACGCCCAAGGCGGTGAGCTTGGCTCGCCGCTGACTTTCGTGGCTAAGGACTTGCTACGGACACTTCTGATATTCACCACCTCCCTCTAGGACTGTTTGCAGGCCCTGCGCTGGCCCTGGGCTCCATCTGCCTCGTTTCTCATCTGGCAACGCTGGCCCAGTCGTCATAACCCTGCATGTCTTACCTACAGCGACACCCACCACCCGACGACGACTCTACCGACGAGGAACATGATACCGTCGACCCGGACCTTCGTTTGCGCACCGTGCGCACGGCGGCCAGCACTATCGCTGAGTCTGCACGCCAGGAGGATCGCAAGCAGAAGCGGAAATTGTCAGTGAAGGGCGTGTTCCATAGGAGGTCGCAGAAGAAGAAGGAGCAGCAGCGCCGTGGGTCGCAGGACCCGTCGGGTGGAGGCGAGGCGTCGGCCCCGCACGTCACCGGATCGCGGAGAAAGGTGTACGTGAACTGTCCACTGCCCCGCGAAGACGTAGACCATCGCGGGGAGCCATTGGTCCAGTACAAGAGGAATAAGGTCCGCACGAGCAGTGAGTAGCCTTATATGAGTGCGACTCTCGCGATGCTGAAATTAGCAACAGAGTACACTATCCTCACGTTCCTCCCGAAGAACCTCTATGAACAGTTCCGACGGTACGCTGAATCGATACTCTGGGAACACGGCGTCCGAGTGCTGACACATGCCTTCCGGTTCCCAGCGTTGCGAACATATACTTCCTGGCCCTCGCTATTCTGCAGATATTCAGCGTGTTCGGTGCAACGACGCCTCAGCTCGCGGCTCTCCCTCTTATCTTTATCCTGGCGGTGACAGCGATCAAGGATGGCGTCGAGGACTACCGCCGAGCCAGTCTCGACGAGGAAGTTAACACCTCGGCAGCGACGAAGCTGGGGCAGTGGCGAAACGTGAATCAGCTCACGGACCCGCGCTCATGGTTCGAGCGGCTGCTGCGTATCAATCCACCCGGGCGCATCACGAAGGGCGTGCGCAAGCTGCGGGAGCGAGAAGCACAGGAGGGCATGGAGATCATACTCAGCAAGGGATTGGAAGGCGAACTCGTCAGCGTGCGTGCATCCCAAGATCCCAATCCGTCGTTCACGTCGCTTCCGCCGGATGCGTCACTCGCCCACAAGCTCGACAGCCCTGGCGCAAGTCCGAAAGTGATACACAGGATGCCCAGCATGGAAAATCACAGCTATCCGCCAAATCAGGGCGCTGGCGTGCCCGGCGCCCCGCATCGGACACACCGCGCTGGCCTTGGTTCATGGTCGGGCGGGTCGGGCACGCTCGCGATATACCAGGAATCGGTGCACTCGCGGTCGAGCATGGGCGTCGTCAATGATGGGCAGCGGACAGCGGGCTTCGCGCGGTGGGAGCGGACGTTGTGGAAGAAACTTGAGGTCGGTGACATCGTGCTCCTACGCGAGAATGAGCAGATCCCCGCGGACATCGTCGTACTGTCGACCTCCGATCCGGACAACATGTGCTATGTGGAGACGAAGAACCTGGACGGCGAAACGAACCTGAAGCCACGCAAGTCCGTGCGCGCGACGTCCGCTATCACCTCGGAAGAGGATCTCGAGCGCTCGTCTTTCATCCTGGATTCCGAGCCACCGCACCAGAACCTCTACTTGTACCATGGCGTCCTCCGTTACAGGGACACGGAGAACGGGGGAATGAAGCAGGAGTCGGTCTCGATCAACGAGCTGCTCTTGCGAGGTTGCACGCTGCGCAACACAGCATGGGTCATCGGTCTTGTCGTGTTCACCGGTCCGGACACGAAGATCATGCTCAACGGTGGCGCGACCCCGTCCAAGCGGTCGAAGATTGAGAAGGAGACGAACTTCAACGTTATCGTGAACTTCGTCATCCTCATCATCATGTGCCTCATCTGTGCGATCGCAAACGGCTTGTACGATGCGAAGAGCGGAACGAGCGCCGACTTTTTCGAACAGGGCTCGCAGCCGTCCAACAGCAATGTCCTCAACGCTGTAGTCACCTTCGTGTAAGCCATCTGAACTCTGCTCCGATCACTCTTTGCATGCTAAATACCATGCCTCAATTGACAGGTCGTGTCTGATTGCCTTCCAAAACATCGTTCCGATCTCACTGTACATCTCCATCGAGATTGTCAAGACGATCCAGGCATTCTTCATTTCCCAAGACATCGACATGTACTACAAGCCTCTAAACGCTGCGTGCACGCCCAAGACGTGGAATATTTCGGACGACCTCGGGCAGATCGAGTACATCTTCTCGGACAAGACTGGCACGTTGACACAGAACGTCATGGAGTTCCAGAAGTGTTCAGTGCACGGCGTTGCGTATGGCGAAGGTGTCACGGAAGCCCAGCGCGGTGCTGCCAAGCGTGCCGGCGTACAGGACGCTCTCGACCCGCAAGAGCAAGAGGACGTGCTACGCCGCCTCAAGGACGACATGCTCACGAAGATGTCGCGGGCGTTCAAGAATCGGTACCTTCAACAGCAGAAGTTGACTCTTATCTCGCCCCAGCTTGCAGAGGACCTCGCAAACAAGGCGTCGGAGCAACGTTCGCACCTGATCGCCTTCTTCCGTGCCCTTGCAATATGCCACAGTGTGCTGTCGGATCGTCCGGAGCCGCACGAGCAGCCCTATCACCTCGAGTACAAAGCCGAGTCGCCTGATGAGGCCGCCTTGGTCGCTGCTGCTCGCGACGTCGGGTTCCCATTCGTCCAGAAGACCCGCGAGGGCTTCGATATCGAGGTAATGGGCCAGCCGGAGCGACATCAACTGCTGCAGATGATCGAGTTTGACAGCACGAGGAAACGGATGAGCGTCATTGTGCGCAACCCGCAGGGCCAACTCGTTCTGTACACGAAGGGCGCGGATAGTGTCATCTACGAGCGGCTTGCGCCTGACCACGACCCGGAGCTGAAGGCGAAGACGTCGCAGGACATGGAGGCATTCGCCAACGGAGGCTTGCGGACACTCTGTATTGCGTATAGGAACCTGAGCGAGGAAGAGTATCTCACTGGCAAAGTGTCTATGACGCGGCGACGAGCGCCATCACCGACCGCGATGCTGAAATCGACAAGGCGACGAGATGATCGAGCATTCGTTGACCATCCTGGAGCGACTGCGCTCGAAGACAAGCTCCAGAAGGTGTGCCAGAGGCCATCGAAACTTTGCATCAGGCAGGGATCAAACTCTGGATCCTCACTGGCGACAAGGTCCAGACCGCCATCGAGATCGGTGGTCGTCTCAGATGGTGTACGGAGTTTTTTGACGTCCGCTCTCAGGCTTAGCTGCAACCTGCTCAAGACGACATGGAGATCATGATCCTCTCGGCCGAGGATGCTGTGGCAGCGCAAACACAATCGAGGCTGGGATCAACAAGATTGCGTCGATGATCGGCCTGCCTTCCGTCAACAAACAGGACGAGGCTTCGTAGCCGGAGCGCAATCGGCGTTCGCGGTCGTCATTGACGGTGACACGCTGCGTCATGCGCTCTCTCCGGCGATGCAAGGGATGTTTCTCAACCTCACTACGCAATGCGAGACCGTCGTCTGCTGTCGTGTCTCACCTGCACAGAAGGCGCTCGTCGTGAAACTGGTCAAGGACGGCCGGGATGCCATGACCTTGTCTATAGGCGACGGTGCCAATGACGTCGCGATGATTCAGGAGGCGAATATCGGTTGCGGCTTACTCGGCCACGAGGGCTCGCAAGCTGCCATGTCCGCAGACTACGCATTCGCTCAGTTCCGTTACCTCACCAAGCTCCTCGTTGTTCACGGGAGGTGGTCATACCAGCGCGTTGCTGACATGCACAGCAATTTCTTCTACAAGGTACTGTCGCGAATGGTTCCTATGTTTGTGATGCTGATCGCATTGGCCCAGAATGTCATCTGGACTTTTGCATTGTTCTGGTATATGATCTTCAATAAGTGCGTGGGCTCTCTATCATTCATGTTCCTGGACACTGACCATGATGGCAGTTTCGACGCTACTTATCTGTACCAGTACTCTTTTATTCTGCTTTGCAACCTTCTCTTCACGTCATTGCCGGTCATTGTCATGGGCGGTAAGTGTTGCTCTAGCCGGCAAACCGCTAAACCCACTAACACTGCCTCCAGCCTTTGACCAGGACATTAATGCGAAGGCGGCGCTCGCATTCCCACAGCTGTATATCCGCGGCATTCGCGGGCTCGAGTACACGCGCACCAAGTTCTGGATGTACATGCTCGATGGGCTGTACCAGTCGGTAGTTGTGTTCTTCATTCCTTACCTAGCATGGACACTGGGTCTGCCTGCATCCTGGAATCACGGCCGGACGTTCGAATCCCAGGCGGATCTGGGTACTACGGTCGCTGTCGCCGCTATCTTTGCTGCGAACAGCTACGTTGGTCTGAACACTCGCTAGTACGTGAAACTGTTAGGACCACGTCTTCCGTCACTGATGATCTTGCCAGTTGGACAGTTATCACATGGATCGTTGTCATCGGGTCCTCCATGGTCATGGTCCTGTGGATCGTGGTGTATTCGTTCTTCAACACGCCTAACTTCAACGACGAAGTCGTGGTTCTTTTCTCGGAGGTGACAGTCTGGGCGGCTATCATAATGTCTGTCGTGGTTGCATTAGGCAAGTACTTTACCCACACAGGATGTATTTCGCTAACAGTACATACAGCGCCGCGGTTCATCGTCAAGTACATCAAGAGTGCCTACATGCCCCTGGACAGAGACATTGTTCGGGAGATGTGGGTTATGGGCGATCTCAAGGACCAGCTTGGCATCGAGCACAGGCGGCACAGAAAGCACAACCCGAGATACGACTCTGAGAAGGCGCCGATGTTCCAACAGCCGCACTATCGCTCCGAGTCCGAGGCCTCGCACGTCAACGTTGACAGGACGCTACCCTCACAGGACGAGAGCAGCGGGGACAGTATCTCACCACCGCCATCTGCGAGTCTCATGGGACGAGCGGCCACTCACGAGGCTTTCCATGAAAACACTCAGCGCGAAGACCTCTTGGGCTCTTCCCCTCGCAGACCCTACTATCATGGCGTCCTTGACGAGACACGTTTGTCGTACTATTCAGCTTCAGACATCCCCGCTCCTTCACCAATACCTCCTGCGACGCAATACACCCGCACACCTCCGATGTCGACTGTCAACTCAGACCTCGTGTCGACATACTCGCAGCCGCCTCACTTGATGCGACCGTCGTCCGCCGACCCGGGAACACCGGAGACGTTCGAAATGCATGTGAGGGAGCCGTCTGGCGAGTGGCAGGATTCGGCTGAGCAGACAGCATACTATGTGCCACCCGATACATCGTACGGATACGATGACCGGCCGCCAGACGACGACTTGACACCGAGCCATTCGCAGCAGCCTTCGCGCGAATCGATGTACGGGCAAGCCATCTAGCGGTGCGGCTGCTCATTTCTGTACTAGCACTGACGCTTTATTTATCGTATCTCGTATGCTTTGCACATTTCCGCGCCTGGGTGTATCTAGATGGTTATTGTGTGGTGTCCAGGCGTCTGTTGTGATCACGGAGGCTGAAGCCTCGTCCGCTCCCTACCTTCTGTACCACGGACGCTGGGATGATGTACTAATACAAACAATGCATCAACTAGGATTGGACTGCTCTCCTTCGAGGTCTCTATGCATCTGCAGGGCCGCCTCGATCACACGGCCACCCTTCACAGTGATCGTGAAGACGAGGTGTCAACTGCCAAAACAGGCTCGTATGTTCGTTTTCTCTCCGCTTCTTCCTTACCCTTGACCGTCTCGAGCAGCGCCGTGCGGTGCACATTACCCTACCTCCACTTCCGAGCCTCTGTCTGTAGTCGACATGCGGACCTCGAGACGTGAACGCTTGCGTATGTCCCTGTTCAACATGATCGGCCTTGTACTTGGTCTCGCTGTCATTTCTGGCTCTCAAGTCGCGGCGCAACCGAATGGTGGAATTCACCTACCAATGTACCGGACAGTGACTTCGTTGTCACACAAACGATCGTCGATGATGAGCGCTGCTGGTTTAGGTGATTTTATGGACGTGTAAGCTTCTTACTGCTATGTCTGTCTGTCTGACTCCTGAACATCCCTCACTAAGCACCTACACTGTGTCCGTCACTATGGGAGATACAGAGACCACTCTTGTTTTGGGTACGTGTCTTCTGGACCCGACAGCCCGATCCTCACTCAATTATATCCTAGATACGGGTTCATCCGATCTATGGGTTGTATCTGACGCATGCTCCGGTGAATGTACGGATAGTGTGGTACCCCTCTACTCGATTGCATCACTGAACGATACGGGTCTTGATGTCCTCTTGCTGTATGGCGATTCCCGCACCGGAACATACGCATCTGGACCCATAGGCCAGGAGACCGTCGGCATCGGGAGTCTATCCGTAGCAAGTCAGACGTTCGCCGCAGTCAATAGCACGAACACGACCATCTTCGCAACCGGATCGGCCGGTATCTTGGGGCTTGGGTTCCCGCCAATCAGGTCTGGTTATCATGAGCGTTCTGTTCTGAATTCTGTTTTGTGACCATTGAAACGCAGTTTAATGTGGCGCGAGCGGCTTCAAATGGACATAGTGAGCAGTCAGAGCTCGCTGTCCAAGCGTGGAATCCCTGGACCATCGGCGAACATATCCACCGGGTCCATCGGCCAGCCGCCCTTCCCTTCCTTCGAATTCCTCAAGCCAGCTATGTTGAAGAAGCGTCAAGCATCTGACGGGACCTCACAATCACCCGCTGACATCGCCATCTCTTCATTTGCGCATTACGGTCCCCTTCTCACTAGGCTCATTCAACAAGACATCCTGGACCTCCCTCTTGTAGCGACAACACTACAACGTGACACATTCCAGATCGGCGGAAACGCGGGCATGCTCTCCATCGGCGGCTTACCCGCAGGCCTTCAAACTTCTCAGTTGACTTGGGTCCCGGTGCGCGGCTACAGCAAAGACGAAGGAGGCCTGCCGCCACCATCTAACTCTCCGAACGAGGTGAGCATACAACTTGCGGTTCGAACGTCATAAACCAATCTCCTCCAGGTGTATCCTCTAGTATGGGAGGTCGCGGTGGACGATGTCTACTTCAATGGCGTCAAGTTACCTAGGTCCATGTTGGCCTCGCCGGCGGTTTCGCTCTCTGCCCTTGTCGACACTGTTAGTATTGTTCGCACCGCTATGGACACATCATCTGATTGGATGAATATACAGGGCAACTCTCTCATACGCGGTCCACGGGACGTCGTCGACCATATCATGGCATACTTCGACGGTCCTGACGCCTCGTTTGACTGCAAGGAAGCGCACAACTTGACCTTCCAGATCGGTGGCGCTATGTTTACTGTCGACCCTCGAGACTTCGCGCACCCACTGCAGAACGACTCTGGCTCAGACTCCCCGCGATGCACTCCCGCCCTTGCAGTCACTGATCCTCCCGGCCAAGGCGGCTTCTTGTACAGCTGGAGCCTGGGCGACCCGTTCTTGAAGTCGTAAGTACTGAGCCTCTTTGTCATTGGTGATGATCGCCCACAAGAGTTTTATTCCGCTTTCAATTCAGTGCGCTAGTCGCTTACCATTATGGAAACATCACGAACCCGTCTCAGGATCCTCCCAAAGTCGGGCTGCTATCGACAGTCCCTTCTGATGTCGCGAACCAGCTGCAGCAAGCTATTCAAGACGTGCTGGCTTCCGGCGGCCAATTCCCTAGTGCGTGACGGATTGGATATGACGAGCAAAAGCATATAGTGACACTTTGCCCTTGACTAGCGGTGGCCGAACCTGCGCCCACTGGGACAGCAATATCGTCACGCACTGCGGTGAATGGTGTCCCGCAAGCGACACACTCCGATCTCCCGTCCCTTGCGAGCAGCGCCTTCACGTCCGCGCTCAGTCCAAAAGCATGGACCTCTCTTGCCCTCGCTGCAGCCACTGGACTCGTGCTCCTTGGAATAACATACTTATGAATAACGAACACGTCTCAGAACTGTCATTCATCTCGGAGTTCATTCTATTTGTATTTTTATTGATGTCATACATAGTGATTTGTCTTGTATCAACGGATACCCACCATACCCACCAATGATAGAATTGTGAACGCATAGGTTGTGAGAGCACTATACTGCGCACGCTGATGTTGAGCCAGAGTGTCCGATTACAGCAAACTGCGACTGACGGCTCTCGCCTATGTACGTCCTGATTGGGCCAAATCAGTAGGAGTCGTCGGGTGCCATGCAACTGGACCACCGCTCGAACGATGGCCAATATGCGGCGGGCATATCTGGGAGTTGGGACTGGTCGGGCCATGGAGGCGACACAGGAGGGACCCCGTCGAGATCGAGGTACTCATAAGATTCGTCAAGGCGGTCTCGATCGCTTCGAGATAGCCTTGTTCCCGTGTAATCCGGGAGATATCCAATGGTGATGTGCGAGAACCGTATCCGCTCTCGTATCATGGCGAGCTTCGACATCACCTCGTTGATTGGCAGGTACCTGCGCGACACGAGGACGGTGATTCTCGTCAAGCGAGGGCATAACGACCACCCTCGCATGAGCACGGACTCAGGGGTATTGAGCGATTGGACGATGTGAGGAAGACTGGAATCAAAAATCGTGAGGTTCTCCATGGCTGTCAACTCCGGCAATAAGGAAGACCACAGTCGTGAGGGCCATGGATCCTTCCTGGGACAGTGCCGCGTATCCAGGCACCATAAATCGTGCAGATGCGAGAGTTGGAAAACACTGGCAGGGAAGTCGTATCTTAGACGATTCGGGCGGACGACTTTGTCCTTGAGAAGTACGCCGGCGTGCTCGTTGACGGCGGCAATAGACAGAGTGAGATGGCCTTGACCATGGACCTGGTCCTCTCGGGAGGCTGGCAAGATTCTGAGATGCATGCCAATGGGTCGCATACACGTAAGCCTAGAGAGGCCTTCAGGTAATTCCCGCCCCATATTACCAAAGGAGCGGCGGGGGATCCAATGGCCGATGACAGTGACGGACTGCGATGCCATGTCCAACTTGGAAAGTATCAAAGCGATACTCCGGTCTCCGATGTTGCGCAGCGCGAGCCGTCGGAGACTACGCAAACGGACCTTTCCTGCCACCTCAGGGATGTTAGGTTCGTCTGGTGGTCTTTGGAACATGTTCGAGAGTACGAGGTCCACCAAATGAGGGGTGTCCCGAAGCAGGTCGAGTATAGAAGCGACGGGGTGGCGCCAGACACAACGGCCTATCAGGAGTTGGGTGAGGGTCGAAAAACGGTTCATCGGCACCCAGGTTAGGCCGACCAACGACACACTGCGTAGACGGGGAGTATCATCATCAAACAAGGTAGTGTCCTGAGACGACCTCAAAGGCAGGGGTTGGGTATGACATGCGCACGTCGGGTTCCCTCCTAGTACGAGAGTCTCGAGATCTGCACCGGAGATAGGGAGTTGTCTGCTTTGAGCAATAATGTGATGCCTGCAAGAGACCCAATGCAATGCTTTGCATCGCGGATTTGGTATGTCTGAAAGCATCTGCATGTTGCGAGGGACATCGCATGTGAGAGACATTGTGAGAGGCACGGTGGGATGATGTTTGAGAACCAGCTTCTGGAGCCCGGGAGCGCCATTGGCAAGTTGACTCCAAAGCATGGGCGTCGAAACGCAGATATCGCGCCAATAGTGACATACTGCGGTGATGGTGAAGAGACCGTGCAAATCCGTGCGCAACGGTACCTGGATGCAGCCTGGGGGGGCATCGGAGCTCAACGCCTCTTGGTCCAGGGAGACGAATCCGAGATAGAATATCCTGCGCCAGATGTCAGGCGGCAGAGCAGCCACTAGGCAGAAATGATTTCGCAGCGTCCTCAGCACAGACGTCGCTTTATCGAGCCTCGTGATCGGCTCATGCCAGACATGTTGCCACTGCTTGAGCTGTACGAGGAACTTTCTGTATGCTGGGATCTCTAATCTGGGCCATTACGATACTCACCTGGCTAGTCCTAGGAGCCCTCGATGATGAGCAAAATACCATCAGGTAGAATTCAAACACCTTTCCTCACCTCGCAGGACAAGCGTCCAACACATTTCCTACCAAGCTTGAAAGCCGTCCAAGGGCTTCGTAGAGATTCTCCAAGGCGTCGTCCAGGTCTCGCGGCGAATCGTTTTCGGTAGTAGAGGTTACCACCTGAGACACGTCAGTAAGCACAAGCACATTATATCGGCTGACTACGTTGGCTTACTTCCATCGCTGACCACAAACCTGTTATCGTCCTTGAGAGAAATCAGCTAGATGGCTGGACACGTCTAGTAGCAGTGCTGGGTCGAAGACTCGAAAACGCGCCTTGTCGCGATCCGGTGGCCGCGTGTGCAACGCGTGCGTGGATCTAAGCGCGCTCGTGTCGGTGCGTAACGGGGTCTGTCTCCTGTATGCACGAGCTGATAAAAAGGGTTAAACGCAGTTGATCGACATCATTGTATTCGTAGGTCATACCATCGTGCTACGAAGTTGTCGTTTCTCATGTTACTTACGACAGAAAACCACCCAATTGTCTCCTGTGGTCTGAGCTTCGGACGCAACTAAATACCTTCGCGATAACATACTTTTGTTCAATAATCTCAGGTCATGAGATGACACCCGGTCGGCGTTGACTGGAAGGTAGGAACGTAGACAACGCTGAAATGCCAGCCGACATCGACCGTATCACTGTCATTTTGATACTGACCGCCTGTGGTACTCGGTCAGTCGAATACTGTGAGCTGAATTCTCGGCTTCATCATAAGATCAATCAAGTATGTAGAGGCAAATTGCCGGAGTTGACTGGTATACTGTACATACCTGAGCTTTATGGTGTCGGTGAGGCGTGCGTTGGGCGTGCGCGTGAGGTCCGGACGCGGTCACGCGTCCCTACGCCTTCACGGTGGCGCCCGCCGCCGACCGCTGTCACTCTTTTTTTTTTTTTTTTTTTTTTTTTTTATTCTCCATGTTTTAGGCCCGTACGGTAGGTACATGCGGGGCAACAATAATAAGGGATGTCCGACGTGAGCAGACCGTGTTGCAGCATGGATCCCCAGATCCCGAGAACCCCGCCTCCCTGCGACCTCACCACCCTCCCAGCCCCTGCCCCTCCTGCATCCAAGGCGTGTCGGGGTGTGGGCAGTCGTAGGTATCGTCCTGGTCTTCATCATCCCCCAGTGACCCGTAAGGTGGGCCACTTAACCATCATAATCTCCCCGCGAAGGCGCGTTGAGCGCGCCTGTAGTTACGATAGGCGCTTATCCATCACATCACCAAGGGCGCTCCCAGAGCCCCCGCCCCCCCTGCACCGTGTCCGCCTTCACAATGCCGCTTGCAGCCCAATGTATAGCACGCTCAAAACCCCCAGGGCTGGTGTCAACCAACGAGGGTGGCGCCGAGAACGACTCCCCCCAACGGCATCGTTTGTGTCGAAGGATTTTTAAGCGAGTCGGGGGCCCGCCGACATGATCCAGTCCTCGCCCAAAGGGCGCCTCGCCCTGCTTGGCTGTGGGTGCTGTGTAATTGCGGAGACCTCCTCCCCAGCAGTGGCAGTTTTCGTGTAGCGAGGGGCAAGCTCAGGCCTGGCGTAGCGGGAGCGGGATCGATGGGACAGGAAGGGGATCGGGTCTGCAACCCGCGATCGGTTTTTTGAGGTCGTCCACGGTCCCGATTCATTATCGAGTTGGTCGATATAGGGAAGAAAGGAGTGTGGGGGTCGAGTTGGGCGAGTCTTGACACTGAGTGAGGATGGGACGGGCGAGAGAAAGGGCAGATGGGTGCCGATAGCGCGGGCGCTAAAGGGGGATGATGGTGGTGCGAGGTCAAGAAGGGATGGACCGCTGTCACTCAGTAATGCGAGTTCTGCTCGGCGCACTGCTCTAGATGAGTCACGCTACTCCGCGTACAACACCCAATGCCTCAACCTTTACCAGTGAACACCTACGTATTCCAGCCATGGCAGGACGCGTATGCCAAATGCCTCCATTATGAACAGGTCGGCAATACAACTAGCGACGCCACCGCCCTTGTACGCACGAGAATCCTGGGCTACTCTATGCTCGAAACCCCCAGTGATACAGGTCGCGACTTCCTTGCCCGCGAAATCAACTCATGTAGTGACGACGATGACTTCGAACGTCTGGCGATACTATACATCAATCGTTACCTCCATTGCTGTGAGTACCCCTATGTGCTACTCGGTGTAGAGAGCAGATGGTGAAACGTATATACTGCGCTGCAGTCCGAGCTGTCAAAGGCCGCACTTCAACTCCATCAACTCGCCCTTCAAGGCCCTCGTTCGATGGCATGCATGAAAGTCTAAAATATCTGCTGGAAGAGGCGCCCCAAGATCATACGACAGCAAAACAAAAGGTGTTTTGTGTACACTCACCGCCGCTCACAACATCGCTTTCTCACTTACGCTGATCGCCAGGCCTTCATACGGGATGGTTACCGATGCATGCTCACTGGCGCATTTGACATGTTTTCTGTCGAACGGAAGCCCCATATCCTCCCAGCCAATGCTCCCATTACGATCACCCATGCAGCCCACATCTTCTCTGGATCCGCAAACGTTGGGACATCGGGTACTGATCAAGATGGTGCGAATGTACGCCTTCTTAGTTTTGTGCTGGCCTGAGGTTACGAATCACCTATTCTTAGCACAAATATGCTGCTCCAGTATGGGCTGTCTTCGGAAACACTCGGGTGCTCGATGAACTCAACGGCGCCAACATTCATCGGCTGGAGAACGTGATGACACTCCGCCTCAATGAGCATTCCTTCTTTGATAGGCTCAAATTGTGGCTTGAAAGCACTGTGAGTACCTACCAACTGATATCTCTGCCGACGAGTCCACAAATAATGATGTTGCTTAGAACACGCCACACACATACACGCCCAAGTCTACACACGAGATGTATCGGAGGGAAATACCGCCGACAATGACTTTCACGACTCCGGACCCCGAGAAGCTTCCCCTACCGTCTCCAGACTACTTGCGCCTCCATGCGGCTGCGGCTCGCGTGGCGCATTTGTCGGGTGCGGGGGAGTATATTGATAAACTGCTGCGGGATATGGAGGAGACCAGGGTGCTGTCAAATGACGGCTCTTCTGCACTTCTATTGGCGGCGGCGTTGGAAGGTATCTCAGTTCGCTGAGGATATCTCACTACTTTGCGACCTTGCGACTCCCCTTGGTGCGCATACCACTGATCCCCATCTGAACCACTCGGCGGTTCATCCTCGTGGCCGTACAGCACTCAGAATGAAGTTGTGGGACAATAGTGGACAGTGGGACTCCCGGTGAGCCCGGGCTGCTGCCAGTGGCTGTCTGCGGGTACTGAAGGAGCCACGGATATGGGGCTGTGGTCGGTGGGCCCGGCCTGAAGCGTATTTTGTAGAAACAGTAGTTTCGGTGATGCACTCTGCAACTTGCATCAGGAAAACCCTCCCCCCGTAATTCGCGGTAACAATCTAAAATGTTCAAGAATAATCGGAACACCGCCGAACGCTCAATAATAAATTGTCATTACAGATCCATGGATCGCACCGCTCGTATTCGCGAGTATTACTCCGAAACCTGTACTCGTTTCTCGCACAACCAGTAATTTTCATATATTCCTCTCACTGGGTACATGATGTCTTCAAAATTACGGACTATATTACAAGGTCGGAACCAAATCATCCACCGAGCCACACCTTCGGGAGGTTATACATGCTGAGCTTGGCGGGGGGAACAAGTTCCTCACGCAGTCATGCAATTTATGCACACGACATGCACATGACAGCCGGGCCGGTGATGGCGGGCGAGTGAGCGAGAGGTAACAAAGTGAGCGAACAATGAGGAGGGCAAGCAAATAAACAAGTGAATGGACAGACGAGCGGATGTGTGGATGCAGGCAGGCGGACAGACGAGTAGGTAAGTGAATGAGCCAATCTTACTGGTAATGTCAACGGTGCTCGTCATGACTCAGATGGTGTCAAACGAGATTGTCTTCGGCACAAGATGCGCACTTCTGGAGGCCATGAAAGGAAGTTGTGGACGGTGCGTCCGCGGCGGTGATCTGCACGGACTTCGTATTGGAGGCGCGGTCGAGCTCAGGGAGGCCGTAGAACTGAGCGATGATCGACATCCTGCCAACACTCTTGGCCACGGTCGTCGCTGGTTGGCAGGCTGGCTGTGTGAGAAGGGGGTGGTGTAAGGAAACAACGACTTACGGGTCTTCGTAGACGGCGCCCTCGGCTTGCCCTGAAAGAGGCTGAGCACGGCACCGACAAGCGTCTGTCGGTGCTCGTTGATGGCGCCACCTGGCGCGACGTCGACGGACCGGTTGATGATGATGCAGTGGTTAGGTGGGGTCGACTCGGACATAAGGGGGTGCTGCGTGGCACGGCTGCTGTGGGGTCTTCAGGGCACGCGCGATGAACGAAAGATTCAAAGAATGGGTCGACGTCGCTGGCCAGTACTGTACTGGGAGCGGCGGCCAGTCGAGAGACGGTAAACTCAGATGGCATAAGGGCAGGAATGTCTGCCCTGAACGAGATCACATGCTCACATCGCCACGTCGGCGACGTCGCCGTCGCATGATTCCACACTCGTCCTCCCTTTCCCTGCCGTCACGCTCGGGGTAAACGACTCGTCAACATCAACAACGCAAATTCGCGAGCACGGTGGATATCGGCGACCTCTCGAGCGCGTTGAACACGGAGAAGCTCCGTGGGTACAACATCCATAACGTCCGTATTGCGATGCGCGGCTGCGTACGCATCCACGAGGTGCGTGCCTCTCTGTAGGGTCCAAAGCTCAAGCCAGACGGGCGCCCCACAGGCCCTAAGAGACTGCAAATCAACCTCGATGACACCGAAGACGGCGCAGAAGTCCTCGGTCACGTCGTCGCCGCGATCCAGTTCATTGAGGCTGAGCTTGAGAATGGAAGGGCCGGTGAGTAGCTATCGCCTGCTCTTGCCCACTCACCGTTGCCCTCTTGCTAGCTCACGCGTCGAAGCGTCAGCCTGCTCACTCACACACTCGCTAGCCCGCTCTCGTCCGCCCACTCGCTAGCCTGCTCTCGTCTGCCCACTCTCATCTGCACACTCGTCTGCCCAAGTTCACCTTCTCAATACCTCGCTCGCCCACCCGCTCTTGCCCGCCCGCACACTCATCCTCCTGCGAGCTCGCTCATCTGCCGACCCGTCGTTCTTGCGCATGCGTCCGCCGGTGGCTTCAAGTTCTCGCCGCGCCCGCCCTCTCTCGCCCGCCCGCCCTCTCTCGCCCGCTCGCCCGCCTGCTCGCCCGCCAGTGCCTCCTTTCGCCTGCACCATCTCCTGCCTGTGCTGCCTCTTGCCCGCGCCGCGTCTTGCCCACGTCCAATCTTGCCCGTGCTCCCTTTCGCTCACCCATCTCTCGCCCGCGCGCTCTTTCGCCCGCCCACTTGTCCACCCGATCTAGTTGTCCACCCACCCGCTCCCGTTCACTCATGCTTCTGCTCGGCCATCCGCTAGCTCGCATGTCCGTGCTTTCTCTCGCCCATACATCAAGTGTTGGCCGGAGCCATACGATGGATACGTACCGATCTCGAGTGGTTCACAAGTATTATACATTAGAAGTAGCTCGCCGACGAGTAGTAGTAGTAGTAGTAGTACTGGCTGTATTGTCCTGGATCGTCAACAGTACATTATAATGCATTCCACGTTTTCTGATACCTACGTGTCTGTGTGCTGAATGTACTGCGAACAATAAGAGAATAAAGGGAATGATCCATATAATAGTGTAGAACCCTGGCCCGAACACGGCTGCATTCTTCGCAATATCGTGTTATTCATATTTGAGTTCTCGACCATAGCGAATATACTGCTACTACAGCGAACATACGAATGGCTACAATTACTTGTCTTTCGCGGTAATAATACAACATTCGTCGTTATTGCTAAAAGAGGGTTTTCCTGATGCTGGGCGGCAATTCTGGTCAATACTTCGACTGTGACTTCGACGTGGCGTCTCGTAGCGATATGATCTTGAGCGTCTAGACAAAAGTGACTCGTGCGGACTTGCCAGTGGAATCTTGGACTTTACCATCGGCGGCTTGGTCGCGGTCGCCGCGGACACATGGACGACTACTATAGCAGTCAGCTTGGTACGTCCGCCCATGACTCCAGACAGGGATGAGGCTGACACAATCCCTGATGCGCTAGCCTGAAAACGTGGCTCCTGTATGGCATCTCTATAGCCTCACCGTTACAGTACTAGTCCTCGATCTGTTCCTAAACGCTGTGCTCAGCATACAGGACTGTTCGACAACTGGCAAACCGATGTCAAGGCAGCTATCCTCGAGTTCCTGGGGATGACTTTCTTCTTGCTCGAGTCTTGACGTTTGAAGCTTGAAGAGCCACAAGTGGCGCACTCGGAGGCAGAATCGGCTAATGTAATACTACGAGTCCGTCCGCACCCTCCGCGATCCTGCACAACGCAGAGAAGCATCCTGCTATCTCTTGCGCAGAGACTCGGATTGATGAGCGATCCGATAGTCGCGCTGATAGTTGACTGTCCCGTTATTTCTCAAGGCCTCACATCCTTCGTCTGCCAAATGTGAGTAGTATTCATTGCGCTTATGTTTCTGCCCTGACATGCGCCTCATTTCTAGCTAACACATGTGCGGGTATGAACATTGCGGCGTGAGCGTTCGGATCAGCCGATGTCACGGGATTCCATACAGCAGTCAGTGGGTGGTAAGTCTATAAACCCGCGCGGCACGGAGGGCCAACTACGACGCAAGTACTGGATTGGCGATGGCCTCGGTTCGAATGGACAGCCTGAGGACCATCTCGGGCCTGCTGATGTCTCTGGGAATGCTACAGTAACTGCGCTACGCGTCCACCACTGCGTATCAGATCTTGTCTGTGACGTGGCTCTAGAATTTCACCCGTCTGTCGGTCTCTTGTTTCTATGATCCGTTCATATCATGATGTCATTTCCTTGACTTTCTTCGGCAGTGCGTCTGGTCATTGGTGTCACATGTCTGCGAAGGCAACCAGAGCTTTTCGGATTCGTCTGTATGTATCGCCCAATCGTGCGTCGAGCCCGACTAACGGCACCAGAGTTTGATTTGATTAGCATCCTCTCTATCTGGACGTCATCCGCGACAGTTTTGCAACTACAACACAACGGCCTGACCTGAACCACACATGCTGGCAGCTCAAGTCTTATCGGTGTCTATCAATCCGCAGGAGCCCATCGCAGAAAACTGCGCCGCGTCGTGCAACCGCGTCGAATTGTTGCGTGCGCGAGGTCACCGCTTAGGTCATCATATGTCGCACTGAAGTCGATCTGACCTCCGAGCGCAGTGGCTTGTATGGCCACACATCACTCCGACCTGGGACGTCCGTGGGGCCGTCCGTAGGAGCATGCAGCTCGGACGGTGGCATGCTTGAGGATCCCTTTAACCTTATGGCCACCCTGCTCCAACATAAATACGAGTGGTTCGCAGTCAGACTTTCTACACTTCTCTGTAGAGACTAGACGTTCGGTCAGACGCTCAGTCGTGGTTCAACTTCGACTTAGATTAATCTACCTAGACGTTCGGTCAGACGCTGCTAGGTAGTTAGCTACTGAACGTATTGTATAGTATGTGTGCGGGGGCTTACCTCAGTCGTGGTTCAACTTCGACTGAGGAAAGAGGGAGAGAGGCGGAAACGGACGAACCACCCCCGGCGGTATGTCACGTGCACGGTGGCGGAGATCGAGATCGCGGCGCGACCTCAACACTCCTCCTCGGCGCG